>NW_027361859.1:162500-182500 GCF_039654945.1 Dendrobates tinctorius | reverse complement strand
TTTCCAGCACGTCGCCACACTCCTCCCGGGGGCAACCCCGATCATCAGAGTTCCTGTACTTCAGGTTGTCCCTTACATACAGTCTCCCGTGAAAGCAGCGCCAGGCCAAGTCCCAAAACTTCATGGGGATCCGTTTGGAATTTAACAACCCCAGCCCGACCTCCAGATCCCGGCCTGGGCAATCCCTAAGGGCCAGGGGCTTCTGGAAATGGGTCACCAGGACCCTTCTGTCAAGGCATTGCCTCGACATGGTCCTGATCTCCCACATTCCCAGACCCCACCGGCGGATCACCTTCAGAACCGGGGTAGCGTAAGCCGGGAGATGCCCATGAGGTGTACGCAGGTCCTTCACTCGCCCTCCTGTCTCCCATTCCTGGAAGAAAGGCCGAAGCCAACCCCGACAGGAGACTACCCACGGAGGAGCCCTCTCTTGCCAGAGGTTTGCAATATTAATCTTGACAAAGGTGTTTACCAGGAACACCACTGGGTTGACCATACCCAACCCGCCTAGTCTCCTCGTGCGGTATGTGACCTCCCTCTTAATTAGGTTGAGCCTGTTCCCCCATAACAGTTGGAAGAACAGGCTGTAAACCCGTGTCCAGAGGGGCTCTGGCAAGATGCACACACTGCCCAGATAGATTAACAAAGGTAGCAAATAGCCTTTGGCCAGAGCAACCCTTTCCCTCAGGGTTAAAGTCCAACCCTTCCACTGGTCCACCTTTTGGGCGGCGATCTTCAGTCTGCCCTCCCAATTTTGCTGGGGGTAGTCCCCGGGGCCAAAACTGATGCCTAAAATTTTGGCGGTGGCCTGAGGCTCTGGGAGGGTGTCCGGGAGACCAAAACTAGGATCTCCCCCTCCCAGCCAGAGACTTTCACACTTGTCCCGGTTGATCATGGATCCGGATGCCTCCGAGTAGCGCACCACCTCCGACATAACCCAGTCCGCCTCCCCTCTCGAGGATACGAAAAGGGAAACATCGTCGGCGTACGCCACCACCCTCAGAGAAGACCCAGAGCCCGCCTGGTCCATCCCGACTCCCGCCAACGGTCCACGATCGACCCTCCTCAGGAAGGGATCAATCGCGAACACGTATAAAAGTGGGCTCAGCGGACAGCCCTGACGGACCCCAGAACCCACCTCAAAAGGGTGACCTGACCAACCGTTCACCAGCGGAAAAGTCTCAGCCCCTTGGTATAAGGTCTCTAACCAATTTACAAACCTCCCGGGCAGACCGTACCTCAAAAGGACGGACCAGAGGTACTCATGGTTGACCCGGTCAAAGGCCTTCGCCTGGTCTAAGGACAGCAAGTACCCCTTCCAGTGGCCTGCCCTACCCCGCTCCACTGCCTCTCGGACACCGAGTACAGCACTAAAAGTACTGCGGCCTGGAACAGAGCAGTGCTGGGCCCCTGAAAGGAGCCGGGGTGCAAATTTCACCAGCCGATTAAAAAGCACCTTGGCCAGAACCTTCCGGTCCGTATCGAGAAGCGCTATGGGACGCCAATTCTCGATACGGGACGGATCCTTACCCTTTGACAGGATAATGAGGGCTGACTTCCTCATTGACTCGGGAAGAGTGCCCGAGGAAAGACACTCATTAAATACCCCTGTCAAGAGGGGGACCAAGGAGTCCCTAAAAGTCTTGTAAAACTCGGATGTTAAGCCATCCGGACCTGGCGATTTCTTGGGCCGAAGCCCATCAATGGCCAGTCTAACTTCCTCTTCCCTGATTTCTTCTGCCAAAACATCAAGAGCGGGATCACCCCCTGGCTCAGGGACGGCTTCGGCCAGGAAAGCCGACATCCTGTCCCGATCCAGATCCTTCTTTTCCAAGAGGTGTGAGTAAAAGGATCTGACCACCTCCAAGATCCCTGATTTGGATCTGTTCAGGGACCCTGTACTGTCAATCAGTCCAGTCACCATCTTACAATTCACTGACATCTTGCAGTTTCTGTAAGGGTCGGGCGAGCGGTACTTCCCGAAATCCCTCTCAAAAACCAAAGATGTGTGCCTATCATACTGACACCTCTTGAGTAAAGATTTCACCCTGGAGATTTCCTCGCGGTCACCTCCAGTCGAGACAAGCTGCTCGAGTTTCCTCCCCAGGGCCTGGTACAAGCGATGCCTGTTCAAGCACCTGAGGCTCGAGAGCTGGCGGAAGAAACCTGCCACCCGCTTTTTGAAGATCTCCCACCACTCTGACTTACTACTACAGAGATCCAACAGCGGTACCTGGCTCTGAAGAAAATCCTCGAAGGATTGTCTCACCTCCGCTTCTTCCAGCAGGGACGAATTGAGCTTCCACAGCCCTCTTCCCATCCGAGGAGTCTCTGCAACATTCAGAGAAAAGAAAATTAGACAGTGGTCGGAGAACTCCACCTCAACGGCGGACACAGCGGAAAAGATGGCGTCCTCCTTTAAAAAAAACCTGTCTATTCTAGACCTACTGCTACCCCTATGATAGGTGAAACCCCCGTGACCTGGGGTGTGCCGGATGTGGACATCCACCAGGCGAGCCTCACTGGCTATGCTGTTCAACGCGACGCTATCATAAGCCAGGCGATCTCCGGGACCCCCCCGGTCACGGGACCTCGTAATGGTGTTGAAGTCCCCACCGAAGACCACCTGTCGGCTCGTAAAAAGAAAGGGCTTGATCCTCAGGAAGAGACATTTGCGGTCCCACTTTGACTGTGGGCCGTAGATGTTAATGAGCCGAAGCTCTTGTCCCCTCATGAAGACATCAAGGATCAGGCACCTCCCCATTTCCAACTCGGTAACCCGTCTGCATTCCACATCTGCGGTCTTAAAAAGGACCGCCACCCCGCTATACGGCTCGGCCGCAAGAGACCAGTATGAGGGCCCGCACCTCCACTCCCTTCGTGCTTTATGGATGGCCCCCATGTCAGTTATTCTGGTCTCCTGCAAGAATAAAATTTCTGCCTCAATCCGGGAGAAAAAATCGTAGGCCGTGAAGCGAGCCGCATCTGACTTTATGCTGGCGACATTAATAGACGCCAGCGTCAACGGGGCGAGTTCAGCCATCATGGGTGATCGAGTTGGACGGCCAGCCTCTTCCCCATCTTATCATCTCCATCTGGGGAGGGGTCGGACATCCTCCTCTTCAAAGATGCCCCAGACATATCCATCCCCCCTCCCCTGGTGTCCTCGCCCCCGGGTTCCAGGTCTGTCCCCCCCCCAGGAGGAACAGTGCCCCCTGAGGGACGGACTCCACCATCCCCTGAAGGACTCTCCGGTGGTACCCCCGGCCCAGCATCCCCGTCTTGCGGCTCATCATCTGAGCCTCCGAGGACACTGAACCGATTGGAGAGAACAATCAGAGGGGGGTCAGCGGGCCCTTCCGTACGCACCCTGATGGTCGGGGGTGGGGGAGGTTCTGAAGGCTTAACAGTCTTCTTCCTCCCCTTCTTATTGCGCTTGGCACGCTTGGGTCTGTCACCCGGTACTGTAGGCTGCCCCTGGACATCCTCCTCAACACTTTCATACTGAGAGGACCCGTCTGAGTCAGCCGCTTTCTCCTCCCTCTCCATCCTCCTGATCTCCTCTCTTACCGCACGCTCCCCCAGGACCTCAGAGGCTCTTGCCACGGGCTTGGAGGGAGGAGCAGGCATCGACCCGGTCGCCCGGGACACCACCTGCCCCCCGCCTACATGGCGTTTTTCCTGCCGCCGCTGGTACGCGGGGCCCCTTGCCTTGACAATGCCTTTCCTCACTGGTCCCCTAGCCCCCTCCCCTCCACCACCACCCGCCACAGCAGCAGGGACACCGCCAGGGGTTTCTCCCTCACGGTCTCCCCCCACCGGGCCCGTGGCGGCATTGGAGAAGGAGCGAGGGCAGCGGCTAAGAGGGTGGCCTAGGTCACCACACAGGTGACAGCGAATATCTTTACACGAGGCGGCGAGATGACCCACCCCACCACACAAGGCACATTTCTGCACCTTGCAGCTTGCGCTGAAGTGAGTGGGGTCGCCGCACTTGTGGCAGACCTTCGGCTGCCCCTGGTAGAAGACCAGGATCCTGTCCCTTCCCAGGAACGCCGAGGAAGGGAAGTGGGTGACCGTGCCGCCGGAAACCTTCAACTTAACCATGAAGGTCCAGCCCCCCGACCAAATGCCGAATTCGTCCCGATTTTTTTTGGGGACTTCAGTGACTTCCCCGTAACGGGAAAGCCACGTCATGATGTCCACGCCTGCGAGAGACTCGTTACATGTAACTACGGTCACTCGCTTGACGGAATTTTGGCGAGACACCGCTTGCGCTAAGAAATCTCGCCATCCGGGCTCTTCCCGCACCAGCTCGTAGTTCGACCAGAAGAGCTCAAGCCCCTCTGGCCGCACGAAACTGACGTCAAAGAAGCGGGACGCCGAAGGATGTATCAGGGCGAAGATGTCGTTCGCCCCGAAGCCCATCTTAAGGAGGAGCTCAACCACCCTGCTCCTAGGCGGGCAAGCATCATTGCCCCCCCACCTAAGACGGACCACATTCCTCCTTTGCGGCCCCTGCCCGGCTGTAGGGAGAGACCAAACAGTCCCTCCTTCCCTTTGCTCTTGGAAGGCGGCAAGGCCATGTCTCTCTATCCAGAAAGACAAGTCCACCGTCCTCCCCTCTACCACAATCGACCGTTCTCCCCTTTTGAGAGCCTCCAGGAAACGGCGGTGCAAAACGCCGTCCCTGGAGCCCG
Source organism: Dendrobates tinctorius (assembly GCF_039654945.1). Classification (NCBI taxonomy): domain Eukaryota; kingdom Metazoa; phylum Chordata; class Amphibia; order Anura; family Dendrobatidae; genus Dendrobates; species Dendrobates tinctorius. The sequence continues at coordinate 177,800 of NW_027361859.1, read as the reverse complement.
GAGGCGAGGAGACCCCCCCAGGACCCCCCCGACCCCCGGCCGTGGCCCCCGCATAACTACGTTGGGGTCCTGCGGCCGGGGGGGCAGATGGGCCAGCCCTCCCCCCACTACCACCACCACTCGCTCCAGCACCTTCATTCACTCTCCCAGTCACTCTTCCGGTCACTCCTTTATTATGTGCACTCACCCTCGCACCTATACCCACATTCACACTAGCACTCCTTTCAGTCCCATTCACACCTCCACTCACTCCCTCATCCATATCACTCATATCCCTATCCACATCCGCAAACATTTCCTCAAAAATGTCACTCATGCTCTCATACTCACTATCACACTCACTATCTTTTCCACTATTATTTACATTACTATTTCCTTTATTATTTACATTACTATTTCCTTTTTCCCTGCCATTCTCCCTCCCACCTGCTGGGGGCCCTCTGCTGCCCGAAGCGTCCTGGCTGACTTGCTGGCCAGTGCCGCTGGCCAGGAGTGCCGCTGCCCCTTTAAGGACCTCCATCTTGTCCTCCATAGTGATCCTGTTGGGTCTGGGAGCAGCAGCAACTCCTGGCTTCTCCAGCTCTGTTTTTTTTTTTTTTTTCTTTCCGTCATCATTAGTAATTTTCTTCAGGGCAGGGACGGCCACTGGCACCGCACCCTGCCCTGCTCCTCCACTCTTTACCCCCGCCGCTGGCACCACTGGAAGCGCCGGAGCCCCCGCACCCCCAGATAACGGTAGGTGGGCCGGGGACCCCAACAACTCCCCACCAGCATTGGGGGTTTGTTGGAAGCTTTGAGTATTTTTGCTGGGAAGGGTGGGTGGGACAGAGGGCCGCGGGCCCGCCGTGGCCACGCCCCCCCCGCCGGCCGCAGCCCCCCCAGGCCGGGCAGCAACCTCTTGCGAGGCCCCGCCCCCCCGGGGTGACGTCAGCGCAGCGGGCGGAGCTACGACCACCGAGGCCACGCCCCCCCGCCAGCCACAGCCACCACAGGCGGAGCAGCGGCCCCTTGCGAGGCCACGCCCCCCCCGGGTGACGCGGGCTTAGCGGGCGGGACTATGGCCGAGGAGGACACGCCCCCCCCACATGCCGCAGCCTTTGCAGGCCTGGCGACACCCGGGGAGGCCACGCCCCCCTCACGGACCCCTACCGCCGCCACTCTGAGCCCACCGCTCGAGGCGGGCAAGGCCGGCCACTCCCCCACGTCACCCAGTGGTGGCGGAGCCTCCTGCACGGACCCATTTCTGGGCCGGCGTGCCTGAGACCCCGCCTTCGCCACGGGCGCCGATAGGGGGGCTACCAGCACCTTGCGCCGCCTGAGCTGTCTTGTTGGTACGCCCCATTTAGGCCCCTGGACCCCCACCGGCGATCCAGATTTAACGGATCCGTTCGTGGGGGGCCCAGGAGCCCCAGCACTCGCCGCCGGAGGTGCGGCCCTGGCTGTACCTGATGCCGGGCCAGCCCCCCCTGCCACCGGGGACTGAGCCCGAACATCACTACACATACCGCCAGCGGCTTTTACACCGCTGGCACCAGCACCGACCACCTCCATGTCGCTGCCTGAACTCCCGCTGCCACCACTAGACATGACAGCTGAGTCCAGGCACACATCACTCTGCCCGCTCCCTCGCTGCGGACCCACCACAGGGCCCGAGCCGGGGTGGGCAGCGGGTTCCATACTGCGGGACAGGGAGGCCCCGGAAAGAGGAGCAAAAACCAGCTTTTCAGCCGGTTTAGCTGTAGTTTTTTTTTTGTTTTTTTTTCTCCTCTTCCCGGTTGCCCCGTCCTCTGGGCAGACCTCGTCCCCAAACAGCAGCGTGCCAAACCGCTCCGGGGACTCGATCTGCCTCACTTGCTGCAGGACGAGGCAGCCCCCCTCACTGCTATTACCACCACCGTCCTCCCCCTCGCACCCACTTTCCTCCGAGTAACTGGAGTCCAGTGGGGGAGCCACTTGCTCAGGGGCAATCCCGCTATATGTTACCTGGGATCCATTGCTGCACACCAGGTCTTCAGGTGGGGCTGGCGCCGATGACCCGCCATCTTCCTCCTCCTCCCCCACCTGGGCAGAGTCTCCTGACCCCCCAGGAGGCCCACCGGTTTGGGCCCTAAACCGGTCATCATTGCAGAGCTTTTCCCGGAAGGGACCGCTGCCGTCCAGGATGGCCGCTCTCCTCTCCTCCAGGGCCTTGACCTCCCTCATCAGGTTCTTCACCATGGCGGCCACTCCAGTTCTTTGCTCCGCAGGGAGCCGTTGTTTGGCGATAGCCCGGGCTCCCTGCAGCTCCCCCCGGAGCTTTATCAGGTCGCCACCGGCCTCCTTGTATTCGCCGAGGTGAGCGTGGATGCGGGAGGCGAAGGTTGCAGCCGACTCCCCCGCAATCCTGGAGCCCCAGATGGTAGGGGGGGCTCCCGCTGCACCCCTGCTGGTGGAGGCCTTACCTCCGGGGGGGGCGGCCGCCATGTCGCTGCCTCCGGGAGGCTTGGTCCCTGGAGCTTCCATCTGGCCACCCTGGGTCCTTCTCTTCCCCATCCCTGGGACTGGCTAGGTGTTTGATGGTAACTGGGCCCCCCACCCCCAGCAGGCTTGCCGGGGGGGGAGCCAGGGGCTTAGCCCCGACGCTCAGTCCCAGGGAGGTCTCTCCTTGCCTGGGAAGGGGGCAGGTGAAAGAGTCCAGGTAGAAAATCCTCCCTTCCCAGGAGAACTCAGCAGCGATCCCACCAGCAGCAGCAGCAGCGCTCCGCCCTCTCCACTTCCTGTCTGGGAGGAGCTGGAATTACTGCGGCTGCTGGCACCAGACTTGCCCTCCAATAGATCCTCGTTAAAGGATTTAAAGTGTACTCATTCCAATTACAGAGCCTCGAAAGAGTCCTGTATTGTTATTTTTCGTCACTACCTCACCGGGTCGGGAGTGGGTAATTTGCGCGCCTGCTGCCTTCCTTGGATGTGGTAGCCGTTTCTCAGGCTCCCTCTCCGGAATCGAACCCTGATTCTCCGTCACCCGTGGTCACCATGGTAGGCACAGAAAGTACCATCGAAAGTTGATAGGGCAGACACCCGAATGGATCGTCGCCGTCACGGGGACGTGCGATCGGCTCGAGGTTATCCAGAGTCGCAACGCTTACGGGGAGAGCGCGGCAGGGGGGAGGCCGCGGAGGACCATCCCGACGCCGCGCCCGGGACCCCGGATTGGTTTTGGTCTGATAAATGCACGCATCCCTGGCGGTCAGCGCTCGTTTGCACGTATTAGCTCTAGAATTACCACAGTTGTCCGAGTCAACGGTTTGGAGCGATCAAAGGAACCATAACTGATTTAATGAGCCATTCGCAGTTTCACTGTACCATCCGTGTGTACTTACACGTGCATGGCTTAATCTTTGAGACAAGCATATGCTACTGGCAGGATCAACCAGGTAGCTCCCCAACACGACTGGACCGCGTTGAGGCGAGGGAGAGGTCCGAGAGACGAGAGAGAGGAGACCCCCTCGGCGGAAAGCGGGGCGCCCGGAGAAACATCGTCGTCGGCATCGCGCAGGGGCGTACCTGCGGGGTTCCGGGAGGGCGTCGGGCCGACCCTCGGGGCAGGGGGAGCCCACAGCGGAGCACGGGGGGCGTCGGAAGAGCAGCTCGCTGTACGGTGCAGAGCCCGAAGCAGAAGGCGTCTGGAATACACCCCTTGCACGGGTAGGGGCAAGGTGACTGGCCTGCGAAGACACCGCGGCCGCCCTGCCGCGCGACCCGACGCTCCTTGGGCGACACACAGAGTCGCTGGGGAGCGGGGCCGGGGCGTGGGGGGCCTTTGCGGCGCCACCGTCTGGCTTAGACCTGCCTCAATCGCGGGGGCGTCGGAAGAGCAGCTCGCTGTACGGTGCAGAGCCCGAAGCAGAAGGCGTCTGGAATACACCCCTTGCACGGGTAGGGGCAAGGTGACTGGCCTGCGAAGACACCGCGGCCGCCCTGCCGCGCGACCCGACGCTCCTTGGGCGACACACAGAGTCGCTGGGGAGCGGGGCCGGGGCGTGGGGGGCCTTTGCGGCGCCACCGTCTGGCTTAGACCTGCCTCAATCGCGGGGGGTCCTCGACCGACCAGCGGACAGGCGCGAGGATTGGGAGAGGGGGTTTGGCCGTCGGGGTCCGCCGCGGCTCCGGCACAAGCCCCAGCGACTCAGAGGTCGCGCGGGGCGTAGTCGGCCTGGCCGTATCGGCGTCGCCCTCCAGCGTAGTCCCTACACCCGGCTCTTGCCCGTCCTCAAAGGGATGCCCAAGCGGCTTTTCCTCCCAGGGCTGTTCCCCTGCCTGGCGGGAACACGGGGGGTGCGCAGGGCAGCGTTCTGCCGTACTCCCTTCACCTCTCGCCCCATTCAAATCGCTCCCTTCTCCATCTTCCCCTCGCTCGGGGGGCGTTCGCTCTCTCGCTCTCCCTCTCCCTCTCCCTTCCGAGCCACCTCGGAGGACGACGTACGAGGAGCGGAAGGCGATGGCGAGTCGGGTGGGGGCACACCGCGCAGTGAGAACCCCCCCTCGCCTGCCTCCACAGCTCTGTCATCCCCCCCACTAACGTAGGGGCTCGGGAAAGACTAGTGGCGCGGAGCTCGGCAGCGGCGTGGAAACGCCACCCACCGCCGCCGCTCTCGCTGGTGCCCGCCGCGGAGGCCGCCCTTCGGGCGATGCGTGGCACGGACCTCCGCGGGCAGGGCTGCGCATCTGGAACTTCGAAAAGGGCCGCCCTTGCTAACACTGTGCTTCCCCACGCGGGGAGCGATTCGGACGGCTGGCCCCCACACCGGGGTGGGTGGGCGCCCCGCCGTTCGCCCGCGTGGGTCGTCAGACCACTGTTCATCGTTCGGTGCGATTCAAACTTCCCACAGCTCGGCCGCCTCCGTCCTCGAACGGGAGGTGACGGCCGGCGTGCGCGCCCAAAGATAGGTGGTGGAAGCCCGGGGGTACAGGAGGAAGGACACCGCTCACCGTAAACCGACGCGAGCTCCAAAGCCCGGGTCGAGCGAGCAGCACCACCTCCCCACCCGGGAGCGCCGTGCCAGATCGATCGGAGGATAAGACCGCTCTGAGAGGACGTGGACGAGAGGGGCGTCCGCCTTCCGGAGCCCCCCCTTTCGGACGAGGACTCCGGATTTGCCCCCCGAAAGCCATCACCTCCAGAGAACCAGGGACCGCCGAGGGAGGGTCTGGTCAGGCTTGGGTACCCCAGCATTGCCTCTCTCGCTTGGGATGCGCGATCAGCAAAAGTCCCTCTCGGAGCTGTGGAAGTTCGGTCTCAGCCGGAGTGCGCAACTTCCAGACGAGAGGGACCACATGCCAAGTCGCCTACCCGAGTCGGGGAACCAGAGAAACAACTGCTTTCTATCGGGGTAGAGAGACGACACTCTCTCAAGTACATTCTGCCAGAGGTGCGCATTCCTATGTATTTGCATTGCGGGACAACGTCCCCACTTTAAGGGGACGAAGTCGGAACTGTACCCGGCCTCAAGTCACTGTAGGGCGGATGCGGCACCTAGAAAATTCCTCATTCCGGTTCTTTTTCACTTAGTCGTTTTTTTTGGCAAGAATGTACCCCAGGATGGCCAAAAAGCCAAAGCCAGGGACTGAGAACCATCGAGCATGCTCTGAGGGGACATAGTCAGAGGGGGCGTCCGCCTTCCAGAGCCCTCCTTCCCACGAGGACTCCAGATTTGCCCCCCCTGACAACAGCCATCGCCTCCAGAGAACCAGGGACCACCGAGGGAGGGTCTGGTCGAAGCTCAGGTACCCAGGATAGCTTCTCCGGCTTGGGCATGGACCGCCAGACAAAGCCGCGGACCGTGAACCATCCAGCCTGCTCTGAGGGGACATAGTCAGAGGGGGCGTCCGCCTTCCAGAGCCCTCCTTCCCACGAGGACTCCAGATTTGCCCCCCTGACAGCCATCACCTCCAGAGAACCAGGGACCGCCGAGGGAGGGTCTGGTCAAAGCTCACGTACCCCAGGACAGCTTCTCCGGCTTGGGCACAGACCGCCAGACAAAGCCGCGGACCATGAACCATCCAGCCGGCTCTGAGGGGACATGGTCAGAAGGGGCGTCCGCCTTCTAGAGCCCAAACTCGGCCACGGACTCCAGATTTGCCCCCCTGAATGCCATCACCCTTCAGAAGACCAGGGACCACCGAGGGAGGGTCTGGTCAGGCTCAGGTACCCCAGGATCGCCTCTCTCACTTGGGACGCACGACCAGCAAAAGTCCCTCCTGGAGCCGTGGAAGTTCAGTCTCGGCCGTATTTTGCAACTTCCACAACAAGAGGGACCACCTTCTAAGTCGCCTACCCGAGCCAGAGAACCATAGGAACAACCGCCATACATCGGGGTAGAGAGAGCCCACTCTCTCCTATATTCTCCCGCAGGTGCGCATTACTATGTATTTGCATTGCGGGACAATGTACTTCAATGAGCGGGACAAAGTCGGAAATGTATCCGACCTCCTGGAACTGTGCGGCTGCTACAGCAGTCAGAAATTCCCCATTCCGGTTCTTTTTCACTTGGATTTTTTTTTTTGCAATTTTTTGCCTAAAACGTATTCCTCCAACATGTACTAGCTCATGACACTTGAAATTTTTGAGCCAATTGATAATAACAGCTTTTTAGAGCTCAAAAACAAAAAAAATTTGAGCGAACAAAAAATGTTCGAAAATGACCTCAGCTCCTGGAACTGTTTTCGGTACACCTCCAGAGAGGCTCCCCTGCCTGGAAGTCTGTCACTGCTCAGCTTGAAATTTTTCTAAGTCCCAAAATTCGGTTTTTCATCCAAAATTCAACTTTCTGCCCAGGATCCACAAACTTTAAACCCAGTTGGGGGACCCTCCCTGGGGGCCCTACAACATACTGAAGCCCCCCTGTGGTGGAAGTAGGGGAAATTACTTATTTTTACACAAAATCACAAAATTCCATTTTTTGTTCGCAAAACACTTTTTTGTCCTCAAGAAACTTTTTTGTCCTCAAAACACTTTTTTGTCCTCGAGAAACTTTTTTGTCCTCAAGAAACTTTTTTGTCCTCAAAACACTTTTTTGTCCTCAAAACTCAATTTCTTCCATAATTCGACTTTCCCCCCAAAAACCACACATTCTACCCTCATGGGAGGCACTCTCCCTCGGGTCCCCTCAACATATTGACGCCCCAGAGCGGTGGGAGAAGGGGAAATCTGATTTTTGCACAAAAATCCAAAAAACGCACTAAGTCCAAAAATCCTGAAAATTTTTCTAAGTCCCAACGGTACTTTCTGAAAAGTGTACCCAGGCTCCTGGAAGCCTCCTGGGTACACCTCCCGAGGCGCCCCCTTCCTGGAAGTCTGACACATCTCGAAATTTTTCTAAGTCCCAAAAAATGGTTTTTGCTCCATAATTCGACTTTCCCCCCAAAAGTCACACATTCTACCCTCATGGGAGGCACTCTCCCTCGGGTCCCCACATCATATTGACGCCCCAGAGCGGTGGGAGAAGGGGAAATCTGATTTTTGCACAAAAATCCAAAAAACGCACTAAGTCCAAAAATCCTGAAAATTTTTCTAAGTCCCAACGGTACTTTCTGAAAAGTGTACCCAGGCCCCTGGAAGCCTCCTAGGTACACCTCCCGAGGCGCCCCCTTCCTGGAAGTCTGACACATCTCGAAATTTTTCTAAGTCCCAAAAAATGGTTTTTGCTCCATAATTCGACTTTCCCCCCAAAAACCACACATTCTACCCTCATGGGAGGCACTCTCCCTCGGGTCCCCTCAACATATTGACGCCCCAGAGCGGTGGGAGAAGGGGAAATCTGATTTTTGCACAAAAATCCAAAAAACGCACTAAGTCCAAAAATCCTGAAAATTTTTCTAAGTCCCAACGGTACTTTCTGAAAAGTGTACCCAGGCTCCTGGAAGCCTCCTGGGTACACCTCCCTAGGCGCCCCCTTCCTGGAAGTCTGACACATCTCGAAATTTTTCTAAGTCCCAAAAAATGGTTTTTGCTCCATAATTCGACTTTCCCCCCAAAAGTCACACATTCTACCCTCATGGGAGGCACTCTCCCTCGGGTCCCCTCAACATATTGACGCCCCAGAGCGGTGGGAGAAGGGGAAATCTGATTTTTGCACAAAAATCCAAAAAACGCACTAAGTCCAAAAATCCTGAAAATTTTTCTAAGTCCCAACGGTACTTTCTGAAAAGTGTACCCAGGCCCCTGGAAGCCTCCTGGGTACACCTCCCGAGACGCTCCCCTTCCTGGAAGTCTGTCACATCTCGAAATTTTTCTAAGTCCCAAAATTCGGTTTTTTCACCCAAAATTCAACCTTCCGCCCAGGATCCAGAAATTTCACCCCCAGTTTGGGGCCTCATTTGGGACACTCTCAGACATATATTTCACTCTCTGACTTCCAGCCACCGCTTTCAGGGCGAATATTAAGCCCACCAACCGACCGCTACAGGACGAATATTAAGCCCACCAACCGACCGCTACAGGACGAATATTAAGCCCACCAACCGACCGCTACAGGACGAATATTAAGCCCGCCAACCGACCATTAAGCCCCCTTCCGAATCTACTCAGGGTGGGTCTGAGCTGGGGGTCGGGAGTTCACAGCCCGGCCGCGGCCAAAGTGATCCACCTCGGTCATAGTTGTCCCGCCCAAAGGAACAGTCGTTTTGTTTCAGCCGGGCGCGGCCTACATTTGTCTATCTACCGACACCAAGATCTCCATTTTCGCCTTCTGGAGATCCCGCACCCAAGCAGGAGGATTCGTGGCTCCAGTAACCCAGGAATGTGCACCCGACTCGGGCAGCCAACCAGAAAGAGTCCCCCTAGGAGACGTGGACCAAACGGTAGGGGGAACTCCTAGCTGGAGGGCTACCCACGGGGCTGGCATGCACAAAACACGGCCTACATCTGTCCATCTGCCGCCACCAAGATCTCCATTGTCGCCTTCTGGAGATCCAGCACCCAAGCAGAAGGCTTCGTGGCTCAAGTAACCCAGGAATGTGCACCCGACTCGGGCAGCCAACCAGAAAGAGTCCCCCCTAGGAGACGCGGACCAAACGGTAAGGGGAACTCCTAGCTGGAGGGCTACCCACGGGGCTGGCATGCACAAAACACGGCCTACATCTGTCCGTCTGCCGCCACCAAGATCTCCATTGTCGCCTTCTGGAGGATCCAGCACCCAAGCAGAAGGATTCGTGGCTTGAGTAACCCAGGAATGTGCACCCGACTCGGGCAGCCAACCAGAAAGAGTCCCCCTAGGAGACGCGGACCAAACGGTAGGGGGAACTCCTAGCTGGAGGGCTACCCACGGGGCTGGCATGCACAAAACACGGCCTACATCTGTCCGTCTGCCGCCACCAAGATCTCCATTGTCGCCTTCTGGAGGATCCAGCACCCAAGCAGAAGGATTCGTGGATTGAGTAACCCAGGAATGTGCACCCGACTCGGGCAGCCAACCAGAAAGAGTCCCCCCTAGGAGACGCGGACCAAACGGTAGGGGGAACTCCTAGCTGGAGGGCTACCCACGGGGCTGGCATGCACAAAACACGGCCTACATCTGTCCGTCTGCCGCCACCAAGATCTCCATTGTCGCCTTCTGGAGGATCCAGCACCCAAGCAGAAGGATTCGTGGATTGAGTAACCCAGGAATGTGCACCCGACTCGGGCAGCCAACCAGAAAGAGTCCCCCTAGGAGACGCGGACCAAACGGTAAGGGGAACTCCTAGCTGGAGGGCTACCCACGGGGCTGGCATGCACAAAACACGGCCTACATCTGTCGCCACCAAGATCTCCATTGTCGCCTTCTGGAGATCCAGCACCCAAGCGGGCGTGTTCTTTACGAAAAACGGACCACCTGGAAGTCTGTCACAGGTAAAACATTTTCTAAGTCCACAGAATACATATCACTTCCCAGCCATGACAGGGTTCGAATCCGGGTCGTCAGACTCTTGGCAAGCGTAAAAGCAAGCGCTTACTGCTTTTGCCACCATGAGTTGATAGTGAAAGACGGAGCCAGTCGGAATGTCTTCCATGAAAGCGACGCATGCTCGTCAGCGGTGTAGGCGCCATCCCTGTGGTTGAGTCTACCTCAGGGGTGCTGTATATGTGATCATGACGGATGTATCCAGGGAGGGATCGTTACAGAAACGATATGGATGATCCTCAACCGTATAGGCGCCACCGCTTGGGATGTGTCAACCGCCGTGATGCCACGGAAGTGATCATGACAGACGGCTCGAAGCGGAGATCTTTGCCCCAGCACTATTGGTGCTCGGCATCCGTAGAGGCGTCAACCATGTGGCTGGTTCACCCCCCGTGATGAGGTATGCGGATTTCCGGCAAGTTATTTCCGATCACCTCCGCTGGCGTCTTTCACGTGTGGCTGACTCACACCCCGAGGTGCGCACGGGTTACCGGACTGTTATGCTGGACACTTCAAAATGGAGCGGTGAGTAGAAGACATTCGTCCACCACATATAGACATATGACATACGTGCAGGGAAGGTGACCGGTTCTATTGCTTGTATCCCCGCAGTCACCCCCGGACTCCACTTACATGTCCCGTATGCCACAGAGCAACGAAATACCTTTCCACACATCTTAGGAGGACATGTCTGAGGACCCAGAGTGATTCTGATATAAAAGCTGCCCTTGCATCAGCCAAGTTTCAGCTCAAATGCATTGCCGAAAGAGGTACAACTATCCGCTTCAATGACCTCAAGCCTCTCCAGTCCTTGGAGGAGACTGTATCCTTCTTAGAAGGTCGCGGATTTTTAATAGCCAACAAGCCTAGGTTTGAGCATCAAATCCCGCCACTGATCTCTGAAGAGCCCGCTCAGGTACCACCAGCCATTTTGGAGCTCTGCCCAGGCACTATGCCCCTGACGGAGCTAGATTCGGATGAGATCGATATCCCTTTGCTTTTACGGCCTGCAGAAAGCCCCCTGCCCCTGGCAGAGCTAGCTTCAGATGAGATCGATATACCTTTGCTTTTACGGCCTGCAGACAGCCCCCTGCCCCTGGCAGAGCCAGATGCATCGGATGAGGCTTCACTTTTACAGCCTGTGGAAAGTTTTCAAGAAAGCCCTCGCTCAGAGACTGCCCACACAGGGGCCTGTTCTGACCCCATGGAAGATGAGGAGGTCACTGACGGTAGCGATTTAAGAATTCAGAAAAGGCAGTGGAAGGACAAAAATCGCACCGCTACAAAGATGGCCGGCTTGTATAAGCGACACTCAATGAACGACGCTATGTTCAAAGGTTTCCGCTCATACCTAACCATTACACACGGGGTGCCAAACTGCCAACAGGAGGTCTCAAATGTTTCCAGGTTCCTCTTCTTTGTGAACCCGAGAAGAGTAACCCTGGAGTACCTACTGAAGCCAAATAAAATCAATGAATTTTTTGAAAAACTCGGAAACCTCCAGCTATCGAAACAGACCTCCCTCAGAATGCTGAAGCATATACGGAGATTCACTGTCTATCAGATGAGGGCCACGGGACTGAGAATAGAAAAGCCAGAACTCTACAAGGCCTGTGAGGTATTCATGAATCACACTGAGGACCTACAGAAGACATTGTACAAGGGCGCCTGCAAGGAGTCTGTTAGTAAGCGGTACACACCCTTCAAAGTATCGCATATGCGGCTTGATTTTTGCCATGTATGTTCAATAATTCCTCTTATTTTTCCCCAGGTACGATCTACTGAGGAAGCCGCTAAAATCGCCCGTGGACTGCCAGATTATTCTGGAGGAGGCAAGGCCAACTTTTCTAGCCAGCATAGCCTCTGTGGAAGAGGGCGGATCAAATGAAGAACGCCGGGAAATTGCACTCTACCTCCAGGCCCTGCTGGTTCTGAAAAATCTCCAGAGACCAGGTGTCATCCGTAACATGACGGTAAGTAGTCAGACCCTGTGGGTCAGCGGTCTCCCATGCACCAGTTCAATAACTTTCCACATCAGGTTTCAGAGTGGACCGAGAGGATCCATCACGTGTACCACGACAGACAGATGACAGTTGTCGGTGTGAAGACTCACAAATGTTCCACCACTCAGGTCGCAGTGTTCGTACTTTCAGAGGAAGAAGAATCGGTAAGGGACTCAACCAGTCAGGGAGCCCAGGCAACACCACTCCACATGGGGAGCAAACCCCTCTCTTTTTCCTTTTTCAGTGGTTCAAAGTGTATGCAGAACATGTCCGACCTGTCTATACCGCTGGCCGAAGGAAGGTCACTAATTTCTTTGTGACGTGTACGGGGAAGGCCATAGCAAATCCATCCGTGGGCCTCAGGCAATACCATTCGAGGTAAGACGGCCACGAGCCGAATGATGCATGGGCATGTGTAGAAACAGGTACTGACATTATGATTTCCTCCATAGCTACAACCTCCCGAACATCACTAGCCACCTAGTGCGACGGGTATGTGAAACCTGGACAACTTCACAATACACGGACTGTGAAAAGCGACTGTTTGCACGGTACTTGGCACATACAAATGACATGGCTGAGAGAGTGTACCGGGAGAAGACTCTGACAGATATGTGTCATGCCCACGAGCTGGTGGTAAATGCAGGAAAGAAGGATGAAGCCGACAATCAGTCACCAGTGATGCCTTCAAGCAGTGCATCAGAGAATGAGCAGGGAGGCAGTATGGAAATCGATCCGGAGGGTAACAAATCATACTACCTAAGAACCATCAAGCCTGCTCTGAGGTGACATAGGCAGAAAGGGCGTCCACCTACCAGAGTCCCCCTTCCCACAAGGACTCCAGATTTGCCCCCACTGACATCCATCACCTCCAGAGAACCAGGGACCACCGAGGGAGGGTCTGGTCAAGCTCAGGTACCCCATGATCACTTCTCATGCTTGGGCACGGACCACCAGCCATTGCCGGGGACTGAGAACCATCGAGCCTGCTCTGAGGGGACATAGGCAGAAGGGGCGTCCGCCTACCAGAGTCCCCCTTCCCATAAGGACTCCAGATTTGCCCCCACTTACATCCATCACCTCCAGAGAACCAGGGACCACCGAGGGAGGGTCTGGTCAAGCTCAGGTACCCCATGATCACTTCTCATGCTTGGGCATGGACCACCAGCCATTGCCGGGGACTGAGAACCATCGAGCCTGCTCTGAGGGGACATAGGCAGAAGGGGCGTCCGCCTTCCAGAGCCCAAGCTCGGCTATGGACTCCAGATTTGCCCCCCTGACAGCGATCACCTCCAGAGAACCAGGGACCACCGAGGGAGGGTCTGGTCAAGCTCAGGTACCCCATGATCACTTCTCATGCTTGGGCATGGACCACCAGCCAATGCCAGGGACTGAGAACCATCGAGCCTGCTCTGAGGGGACATAGGCAGAAGGGGCGTCCGCCTACCAGAGTCCCCCTTCCCATAAGGACTCCAGATTTGCCCCCACTGACATCCATCACCTCCAGAGAACCAGGGACCACCGAGTGAGGGTCTGGTCAAGCTCAGGTACCCCATGATCACTTCTCATGCTTGGGCATGGACCACCAGCCAATGCCGGGGACTGAGAACCATCGAGCCTGCTCTGAGGGGACATAGGCAGAAGGGGCGTCCGCCTACCAGAGTCCCCCTTCCCACAAGGACTCCAGATTTGCCCCCACTGACATCCATCACCTCCAGAGAACCAGGGACCACCGAGGGAGGGTCTGGTCAAGCTCAGGTACCCCATGATCACTTCTCATGCTTGGGCATGGACCACCAGCCATTGCCGGGGACTGAGAACCATCGAGCCTGCTCTGAGGGGACATAGGCAGAAGGGGCGTCCGCCTTCCAGAGCCCAAGCTCGGCTATGGACTCCAGATTTGCCCCCCTGACAGCGATCACCTCCAGAGAACCAGGGACCACCGAGGGAGGGTCTGGTCAAGCTCAGGTACCCCATGATCACTTCTCATGCTTGGGCATGGACCACCAGCCAATGCCAGGGACTGAGAACCATCGAGCCTGCTCTGAGGGGACATAGGCAGAAGGGGCGTCCGCCTACCAGAGTCCCCCTTCCCATAAGGACTCCAGATTTGCCCCCACTGACATCCATCACCTCCAGAGAACCAGGGACCACCGAGGGAGGGTCTTGTCAAGCTCAGGTACCCCAGGATCGCTTCTCATGCTTGGGCATGGACCACCAGCCAATGCCGGGGACTGAGAACCATCGAGCCTGCTCTGAGGGGACATAGGCAGAAGGGGCGTCCGCCTTCCAGAGCCCAAGCTCGGCTATGGACTCCAGATTTGCCCCCCTGACAGCGATCACCCTTCAGAGGACCAGGGACCACCGGGGAGGGTCTGGTCAGGCTCAGGTACCCCGAGATTGCTTCTCTCACTTGGGACTCACGACCAGCAAAAGTCCCTCCTGGAGCTGTGGAAGTTCAGTCTCGGCCGTATTTTGCAACTTCCACAACAAGAGGGACCACCTTCTAAAGTCGCCTACCCGAGCCGGAGAACCAGAGAAACAATCGCCATCCATCGGGGTAGAGAGAGCACTCTCTCCTGTATTCTGCCGCAGGTGCGCATTCCTATGTATATGCATTGCGGGACAACGTCCCCACTTTAAGGGGATGAAGTCAGAACTGTACCCGGCCTCCAGTCACTGTAGGGCGGATGCGGCACCCAGAAAATTCCTCATTCCGGTTCTTTTTCACTTAGTCGTTTTTTTTTTTTGCAAGAATGTACCCCAGGGATGGCCCACAAGCCAAAGCCAGGGACTGAGAACCATCGAGCACGCTCTGAGGGGACATAGTCAGAGGGGGCGTCTGCCTTCCAGAGCCCTCCTTCCCACGAGGACTCCAGATTTGCCCCCCTGACGACAGCCATCGCCTCCAGAGAACCAGGGACCACCGAGGGAGGGTCTGGTCAAGCTCAGGTACCCCAGGATCACTTCTCATGCTTGGGCATGGACCACCAGCCATTGCCGGGGACTGAGAACCATCGAGCCTGCTCTGAGGGGACATAGGCAGAAGGGGCGTCCGCCTACCAGAGTCCCCCTTCCCACAAGAACTCCAGATTTGCCCCCACTGACATCCATCACCTCCAGAGAACCAGGGACCACCGAGGGAGGGTCTGGTCAAGCTCAGGTACCCCAGGATCGCTTCTCATGCTTGGGCATGGACCACCAGCCAATGCCGGGGACTGAGAACCATCGAGCCTGCTCTGAGGGGACATAGGCAGAAGGGGCGTCCGCCTACCAGAGTCCACCTTCCCATAAGGACTCCAGATTTGCCCCCACTGACATCCATCACCTCCAGAGAACCAGGGACCACCGAGGGAGGGTCTGGTCAAGCTCAGGTACCC
>NW_027361859.1:0-152500 GCF_039654945.1 Dendrobates tinctorius | reverse complement strand
CCTACTTCTGTCCCTATCACACCCAGGTGAACTTATGCTGCCCCTACTTCATTCACACGGGCCTAGCTCTCCCTAGAGTACGATCTTAAAAGGAAAGACCTCTCCAAAGTTGAGAGGCCTTCCTCGTACCCAACCTCTCAAACTCCAGAGAACGGACCTTCACCAGGTCACCCAAGATGTTGCCTACAACCTCGTCCCTTGGGAGGGATTTCTGCTGCGTCGAAACTAAACACCGTGCATTCCAAGTGTAGAACCTAACCACTACACTAACTAGGAATAAAGTGCACGGGTCCCGGCCACCCGGGGTTCTGAATGCCCCATAGGCCCACTCTGCATAGGAGAGGGACGCCAGCCGCGGCCAGCGTATGGAAGCACCCACCCTGTTGTAGACCTCTGTATTAAAGGGACAATGAAGCAGGAAGTGCTCCATGCTTTCCAGCACGTCGCCACACTCCTCCCGGGGGCAACCCCGATCATCAGAGTTCCTGTACTTCAGGTTGTCCCTTACATACAGTCTCCCGTGAAAGCAGCGCCAGGCCAAGTCCCAAAACTTCATGGGGATCCGTTTGGAATTTAACAACCCCAGCCCGACCTCCAGATCCCGGCCTGGGCAATCCCTAAGGGCCAGGGGCTTCTGGAAATGGGTCATCAGAACCCTTCTGTCAAGGCATTGCCTCGACATGGTCCTGATCTCCCACATTCCCAGACCCCACCGGCGGATCACCTTCAGAACCGGGGTAGCGTAAGCCGGGAGATGCCCATGAGGTGTACGCAGGTCCTTCACTCGCCCTCCTGTCTCCCATTCCTGGAAGAAAGGCCGAAGCCAACCCCGACAGGAGACTACCCACGGAGGAGCCCTCTCTTGCCAGAGGTTTGCAATATTAATCTTGACAAAGGTGTTTACCAGGAACACCACTGGGTTGACCATACCCAACCCGCCTAGTCTCCTCGTGCGGTATGTGACCTCCCTCTTAATTAGGTTGAGCCTGTTCCCCCATAACAGTTGGAAGAACAGGCTGTAAACCCATGTCCAGAGGGGCTCTGGCAAGATGCACACACTGCCCAGATAGATTAACAAAGGTAGCAAATAGCCTTTGGCCAGAGCAACCCTTTCCCTCAGGGTTAAAGTCCAACCCTTCCACTGGTCCACCTTTTGGGCGGCGATCTTCAGTCTGCCCTCCCAATTTTGCTGGGGGTAGTCCCCGGGGCCAAAACTGATGCCTAAAATTTTGGCGGTGGCCTGAGGCTCTGGGAGGGTGTCCGGGAGACCAAAACTAGGATCTCCCCCTCCCAGCCAGAGACTTTCACACTTGTCCCGGTTGATCATGGATCCGGATGCCTCCGAGTAGCGCACCACCTCCGACATAACCCAGTCCGCCTCCCCTCTCGAGGATACGAAAAGGGAAACATCGTCGGCGTACGCCACCACCCTCAGAGAAGACCCAGAGCCCGCCTGGTCCATCCCGACTCCCGCCAACGGTCCACGATCGACCCTCCTCAGGAAGGGATCAATCGCGAACACGTATAAAAGCGGGCTCAGCGGACAGCCCTGACGGACCCCAGAACCCACCTCAAAAGGGTGACCTGACCAACCGTTCACCAGCGGAAAAGTCTCAGCCCCTTGGTATAAGGTCTCTAACCAATTTACAAACCTCCCGGGCAGACCGTACCTCAAAAGGACGGACCAGAGGTACTCATGGTTGACCCGGTCAAAGGCCTTCGCCTGGTCTAAGGACAGCAAGTACCCCTTCCAGTGGCCTGCCCTACCCCGCTCCACTGCCTCTCGGACACCGAGTACAGCACTAAAAGTACTGCGGCCTGGAACAGAGCAGTGCTGGGCCCCCGAAAGGAGCCGGGGTGCAAATTTCACCAGCCGATTAAAAAGCACCTTGGCCAGAACCTTCCGGTCCGTATCGAGAAGCGCTATGGGACGCCAATTCTCGATACGGGACGGATCCTTACCCTTTGACAGGATAATGAGGGCTGACTTCCTCATTGACTCGGGAAGAGTGCCCGAGGAAAGACACTCATTAAATACCCCTGTCAAGAGGGGGACCAAGGAGTCCCTAAAAGTCTTGTAAAACTCGGATGTTAAGCCATCCGGACCTGGCGATTTCTTGGGCCGAAGCCCATCAATGGCCAGTCTAACTTCCTCTTCCCTGATTTCTTCTGCCAAAACATCAAGAGCGGGATCACCCCCTGGCTCAGGGACGGCTTCGGCCAGGAAAGCCGACATCCTGTCCCGATCCAGATCCTTCTTTTCCAAGAGGTGTGAGTAAAAGGATCTGACCACCTCCAAGATCCCTGATTTGGATCTGTTCAGGGACCCTGTACTGTCAATCAGTCCAGTCACCATCTTACAATTCACTGACATCTTGCAGTTTCTGTAAGGGTCGGGCGAGCGGTACTTCCCGAAATCCCTCTCAAAAACCAAAGATGTGTGCCTATCATACTGACACCTCTTGAGTAAAGATTTCACCCTGGAGATTTCCTCGCGGTCACCTCCAGTCGAGACAAGCTGCTCGAGTTTCCTCCCCAGGGCCTGGTACAAGCGATGCCTGTTCAAGCACCTGAGGCTCGAGAGCTGGCGGAAGAAACCTGCCACCCGCTTTTTGAAGATCTCCCACCACTCTGACTTACTACTACAGAGATCCAACAGCGGTACCTGGCTCTGAAGAAAATCCTCGAAGGATTGTCTCACCTCCGCTTCTTCCAGCAGGGACGAATTGAGCTTCCACAGCCCTCTTCCCATCCGAGGAGTCTCTGCAACATTCAGAGAAAAGAAAATTAGACAGTGGTCGGAGAACTCCACCTCAACGGCGGACACAGCGGAAAAGATGGCGTCCTCCTTTAAAAAAAACCTGTCTATTCTAGACCTACTGCTACCCCTATGATAGGTGAAACCCCCGTGACCTGGGGTGTGCCGGATGTGGACATCCACCAGGCGAGCTTCACTGGCTATGCTGTTCAACGCGACGCTATCATAAGCCAGGCGATCTCCGGGACCCCCCCGGTCACGGGACCTCGTAATGGTGTTGAAGTCCCCACCGAAGACCACCTGTCGGCTCGTAAAAAGAAAGGGCTTGATCCTCAGGAAGAGACATTTGCGGTCCCACTTTGACTGTGGGCCGTAGATGTTAATGAGCCGAAGCTCTTGTCCCCTCATGAAGACATCAAGGATCAGGCACCTCCCCATTTCCAACTCGGTAACCCGTCTGCATTCCACATCTGCGGTCTTAAAAAGGACCGCCACCCCGCTATACGGCTCGGCCGCAAGAGACCAGTATGAGGGCCCGCACCTCCACTCCCTTCGTGCTTTATGGATGGCCCCCATGTCAGTTATTCTGGTCTCCTGCAAGAATAAAATTTCTGCCTCAATCCGGGAGAAAAAATCGTAGGCCGTGAAGCGAGCCGCATCTGATTTTATGCTGGCGACATTAATAGACGCCAGCGTCAACGGGGCGAGTTCAGCCATCATGGGTGATCGAGTTGGATGGCCAATTTTTTACCCACCCCATTATCCCCTCCACCTGGGGAGGGGTCGGACACCTTTCGCTTTAGGGATGCCCCTGATGTATCCATCCCCCCTCCCCCAGTGTCCTCGCCTCCGGACTTCGGGTCTGTCCCCCCCTCAGGAGGAACAGTGCCCCCCGAGGGACGGACTCCACCATCCCCTGAAGGACCCCCTGGTGGCGCCCCCGGCCCAGCGTCCCCATCTTGTGGCTCCTCACCTGAGCCTTCGAGAACGCTGAACCGGTTGGAGAGAACAATCAGAGGGGGGCCAGCGGGCCCTTCCGTGCGCACTTTGACGGTCGGGGGCGGGGGAGATTTTGAGGGCTTGCCAGCCTTCTTCCCCCCCGATTTACGGTTGGCACGCTTGCCCTTGCCACCCGATGTTGTAGGCTGCTCTTGGACTACCTCATCAACACTTTCATATTGAGAGGACCCATCCGAGTCAGCCGCTTTATCCTCCCTCTCCATCCTCCTGATCTCCTCTCTCACCTCACTCTCCCTCAGGACCTCAGAGGCTTTTGCCGCGGGCCTGGAGGGAGGGGCAGGCATCGACCCGGCTGCCCGAGTCTCCACCCGCCCCTTGTCCCCCTGGCGTTTTAACTGCCTCCGCTCATAAGCGGGGCCCCTCTTAGCAGCATTGCCCTTCCTCACTGGTCCCACAGCCACCTCCCCCCCACCACCACCCGCCACAGCAGCCGGGGCACCGCCAGAGGTTTCTCCCTCACGGAGACCCCCCGCTGGGCTCGCGGCGGCGTTGGAGAAGGAGCGAGGGCAGCGACTGAGAGGGTGACCCAGGTCACCACACAGGTGACAGCGAATGTCTTTGCACGAGGCGGCGAGATGACCCACCCCACCACACAAGGCACATTTCTGCACCTTGCAGCTTGCGCTGAAGTGAGTGGGGTCGCCGCACTTGTGGCAGACCTTCGGCTGCCCCTGGTAGAAGACCAGGATCCTGTCCCTTCCCAGGAACGCCGAGGAAGGGATGTGGGTGACCGTGCCGCCGGAAACCTTCAACTTAACCATGAAGGTCCAGCCCCCCGACCAAATGCCGAACTCGTCCCGATTTTTTTTGGGGACCTCAGTGACTTCCCCGTAACGAGAAAGCCACGTCATGATGTCCACGCCTGCGAGAGACTCGTTACATGTCACCACGGTCACTCGCTTGACGGAATTTTGGCGAGACACCGCTTGCGCTAAGAAGTCTCGCCACCCGGGCTCTTCCCGCACCAGCTCGTAATTCGACCAGAAGAGCTCAAGCCCCTCCGGCCGCACGAAGCTGACGTCAAAGAAGCGGGACGCCGAAGGATGTATTAGGGCAAAGATGTCATTTGCCCCAAAGCCCATCTTAAGGAGGAGCTCAACCACCCTGCTCCTAGGCGGGCAAGCATCATTGCCCCCCCACCTAAGACGGACCACATTCCTTCTCGGCGGCCCCTGCCCGGCTGTGGGGAGAGACCAAACAGTCCCTCCCTCCCTTTGATCTTGGAAGGCGGCCAGGCCATGTCTCTCTATCCAGAAAGACAGGTCCACCGACCTCCCCTCTACAATTATCGATCGCTCCCCTCTTTTGAGGGCCTCCAGGAAACGGCGGTGCAAAACGCCGTCCCCGGAGCCCGAAGGCGAGGAGACCACCCTGGAACCACTCTGAGGACTACCCCGACCCCCAGCCGCAGCCCCCGCATAACTACGTTGGGGCCTCGCGGCTGGGGGGGCAGACGGGCCAGCCCTCCCACCACTACCACCACTCGTGCCTGAACCCTCATTCACTCTACCAGTTATTCTCCCATTCACTCTCCCATTTATTCCTTTACTATTGACATTCACCCTGGCACTCACTCCTGCATTCACTCCAGCATTCCCCCTAGTCCTTTCAGGCCCATTCATACTCGCACTCACTCCCTCATCCATGTCACTCACATCTCCACTCACATCTGCAAATAATTCTTCAAAAATATCACTCTCATACTCACTTTCACTCAAACTTACACCCGTGACACCACTATTTACATTTCTCTTACTATTTACATCAATATTTACATTGCAGTTCACCCCCCCACCTGCTGGGGGCCCTCTTTGTGCCAGTCCTGGGCCGGTGTCCTTGCTGGCCAGGAGTGCTGCTGCCCCTTTAAGAGCCTCCATGTATTGGAGGCTCAGAATATGCTCCCGGCTGGCTCTGGGAGCAGCAGCAGCTCCTGGCTTCTCCAGCTCTTTTTTTTTTTCCACTTCGTCATCATCATTATTTCCTCCATTATTTTCTAGGGCAGGGACGGCCACTGGCACCGCTCCCTGCCCTGATCCTCCTCGCTCCACCCCCGCCGCTGGCACCACAGGAAGCGCCGGAGCCCCCGCACCCCCAGATGACGGTAGGTGGGCCGGGGACCCCGACAACTCCCCACCAGCATTGGGGGTCTGCTGCACGCTGCTGGGAAGGGTGGGCGGGACAGAGGGCCGCGGGACCGCCGAGGCCACGCCCCCCCCACCGGCTTCAGCCCCACCAGGTTGGGCAGCGACCTCTCGCGAGGCCCCGCCCCCCCTGGGTGACGTCAGCGCAGTGGGCGGAGCCGCGACCGCCGAGGCCACGCCCCCCCCGCCAGCCACAGCCACCACGGGCAGAGCAGCGGCCCCTTGCGAGGCCACGCCCCCCCCGGGTGACACGGGCTTAGCGGGCGGGACAGTGGCCGAGGAGGACACGCCCCCCCCGCATGCCACAGCCTCTGCAGGCCGCACAACACTCGGGGAGGCCACGCCCCCCCCACGGACCACCGCCACCACTCTGCGCCCACCGCTCGAGGCGGGCAAGGCTGGCCACTCCCCCACGTCACCCAGTGGCGGCGGCGCCCCCCGCACGGACCCCTTTTTGGGGCGACGCGCCGGGGACCCCGCTCTAACCACGGGCGCCGATAGGGGAGCCACCAGTACCCTACACCGCCTGAGCTGAGATTTTACTAGCTCGCCCTTTTTAGGCCTCTGGACCCCCATAAACGATCCAGACTTAACGGATCTGCACGTGGGGGGCCCAGAAGCCCCAGCACTCGCCGCCGGAGGTGCGGCCCTGGCTGTACCTGACGCCGGGCCAGCCCCCCCTGCCACCGGGGACTGAGCCCGGACATCACCACATATACCGCCAGCGGCTTTTACACCACTGGCACCAGCACCGACCACCTCCATGTCGCTGCCTGAACTCCCGCTGCCACCACTAGACATGACAGCTGAGTCCAGGCACACATCACTCTGCCCGCTCCCTCGCTGCGGACCCACCACAGGGCCCGAGCCGGGGTGGGCAGCGGGTTCCATACTGCGGGACAGGGAGGCCCCGGAAAGAGGAGCAAAAACCAGCTTTTCAGCCGGTTTAGCTGTAGTTTTTTTTTTGTTTTTTTTTCTCCTCTTCCCGGTTGCCCCGTCCTCTGGGCAGACCTCGTCCCCAAACAGCAGCGTGCCAAACCGCTCTGGGGACTCGATCTGCCTCACTTGCTGCAGGACGAGGCAGCCCCCCTCACTGCTATTACCACCACCGTCCTCCCCCTCGCACCCACTTTCCTCCGAGTAACTGGAGTCCAGTGGGGGAGCCACTTGCTCAGGGGCAATCCCGCTATATGTTACCTGGGATCTATTGCTGCACACCAGGTCTTCAGGTGGGGCTGGCGCCGATGACCCGCCATCTTCCTCCTCCTCCCCCACCTGGGCAGAGTCTCCTGACCCCCCAGGAGGCCCACCGGTTTGGGCCCTAAACCGGTCATCATTGCAGAGCTTTTCCCGGAAGGGACCGCTGCCGTCCAGGATGGCCGCTCTCCTCTCCTCCAGGGCCTTGACCTCCCTCATCAGGTTCTTCACCATGGCGGCCACTCCAGTTCTTTGCTCCGCAGGGAGCCGTTGTTTGGCGATAGCCCGGGCTCCCTGCAGCTCCCCCCGGAGCTTTATCAGGTCGCCACCGGCCTCCTTGTATTCGCCGAGGTGAGCGTGGATGCGGGAGGCGAAGGTTGCAGCCGACTCCCCCGCAATCCTGGAGCCCCAGATGGTAGGGGGGGCTCCCGCTGCACCCCTGCTGGTGGAGGCCTCACCTCCGGGGGGGGTGGCCGCCATGTCGCTGCCTCCGGGAGGCTTGGTCCCTGGAGTTCCCATCTGGCCACCCTGGGTCCTTCTCTTCCCCATCCCTGGGACTGGCTAGGTGGTAGGTAGATGGTAACTGGGCCCCCCACCCCCAGCAGGCTTGCCGGGGGGGGAGCCAGGGGCTTAGCCCCGACGCTCAGTCCCAGGGAGGTCTCTCCTTGCCTGGGAAGGGGGCAGGTGAAAGAGTCCAGGTAGAAAATCCTCCCTTCCCAGGAGAACTCAGCAGCGATCCCACCAGCAGCAGCAGCAGCGCTCCGCCCTCTCCACTTCCTGTCTGGGAGGAGCTGGAATTACTGCGGCTGCTGGCACCAGACTTGCCCTCCAATAGATCCTCGTTAAAGGATTTAAAGTGTACTCATTCCAATTACAGAGCCTCGAAAGAGTCCTGTATTGTTATTTTTCGTCACTACCTCACCGGGTCGGGAGTGGGTAATTTGCGCGCCTGCTGCCTTCCTTGGATGTGGTAGCCGTTTCTCAGGCTCCCTCTCCGGAATCGAACCCTGATTCTCCGTTACCCGTGGTCACCATGGTAGGCACAGAAAGTACCATCGAAAGTTGATAGGGCAGACACCCGAATGGATCGTCGCCGTCACGGGGACGTGCGATCGGCTCGAGGTTATCCAGAGTCGCAACGCTTACGGGGAGAGCGCGGCAGGGGGGAGGCCGCGGAGGACCATCCCGACGCCGCGCCCGGGACCCCGGATTGGTTTTGGTCTGATAAATGCACGCATCCCTGGCGGTCAGCGCTCGTTTGCACGTATTAGCTCTAGAATTACCACAGTTGTCCGAGTCAACGGTTTGGAGCGATCAAAGGAACCATAACTGATTTAATGAGCCATTCGCAGTTTCACTGTACCATCCGTGTGTACTTACACGTGCATGGCTTAATCTTTGAGACAAGCATATGCTACTGGCAGGATCAACCAGGTAGCTCCCCAACACGACTGGACCGCGTTGAGGCGAGGGAGAGGTCCGAGAGACGAGAGAGAGGAGACCCCCTCGGCGGAAAGCGGGGCGCCCGGAGAAACATCGTCGTCGGCATCGCGCAGGGGCGTACCTGCGGGGTTCCGGGAGGGCGTCGGGCCGACCCTCGGGGCAGGGGGAGCCCACAGCGGAGCACGGGGGGCGTCGGAAGAGCAGCTCGCTGTACGGTGCAGAGCCCGAAGCAGAAGGCGTCTGGAATACACCCCTTGCACGGGTAGGGGCAAGGTGACTGGCCTGCGAAGACACCGCGGCCGCCCTGCCGCGCGACCCGACGCTCCTTGGGCGACACACAGAGTCGCTGGGGAGCGGGGCCGGGGCGTGGGGGGCCTTTGCGGCGCCACCGTCTGGCTTAGACCTGCCTCAATCGCGGGGGCGTCGGAAGAGCAGCTCGCTGTACGGTGCAGAGCCCGAAGCAGAAGGCGTCTGGAATACACCCCTTGCACGGGTAGGGGCAAGGTGACTGGCCTGCGAAGACACCGCGGCCGCCCTGCCGCGCGACCCGACGCTCCTTGGGCGACACACAGAGTCGCTGGGGAGCGGGGCCGGGGCGTGGGGGGCCTTTGCGGCGCCACCGTCTGGCTTAGACCTGCCTCAATCGCGGGGGGTCCTCGACCGACCAGCGGACAGGCGCGAGGATTGGGAGAGGGGGTTTGGCCGTCGGGGTCCGCCGCGGCTCCGGCACAAGCCCCAGCGACTCAGAGGTCGCGCGGGGCGTAGTCGGCCTGGCCGTATCGGCGTCGCCCTCCAGCGTAGTCCCTACACCCGGCTCTTGCCCGTCCTCAAAGGGATGCCCAAGCGGCTTTTCCTCCCAGGGCTGTTCCCCTGCCTGGCGGGAACACGGGGGGTGCGCAGGGCAGCGTTCTGCCGTACTCCCTTCACCTCTCGCCCCATTCAAATCGCTCCCTTCTCCATCTTCCCCTCGCTCGGGGGGCGTTCGCTCTCTCGCTCTCCCTCTCCCTCTCCCTTCCGAGCCACCTCGGAGGACGACGTACGAGGAGCGGAAGGCGATGGCGAGTCGGGTGGGGGCACACCGCGCAGTGAGAACCCCCCCTCGCCTGCCTCCACAGCTCTGTCATCCCCCCCACTAACGTAGGGGCTCGGGAAAGACTAGTGGCGCGGAGCTCGGCAGCGGCGTGGAAACGCCACCCACCGCCGCCGCTCTCGCTGGTGCCCGCCGCGGAGGCCGCCCTTCGGGCGATGCGTGGCACGGACCTCCGCGGGCAGGGCTGCGCATCTGGAACTTCGAAAAGGGCCGCCCTTGCTAACACTGTGCTTCCCCACGCGGGGAGCGATTCGGACGGCTGGCCCCCACACCGGGGTGGGTGGGCGCCCCGCCGTTCGCCCGCGTGGGTCGTCAGACCACTGTTCATCGTTCGGTGCGATTCAAACTTCCCACAGCTCGGCCGCCTCCGTCCTCGAACGGGAGGTGACGGCCGGCGTGCGCGCCCAAAGATAGGTGGTGGAAGCCCGGGGGTACAGGAGGAAGGACACCGCTCACCGTAAACCGACGCGAGCTCCAAAGCCCGGGTCGAGCGAGCAGCACCACCTCCCCACCCGGGAGCGCCGTGCCAGATCGATCGGAGGATAAGACCGCTCTGAGAGGACGTGGACGAGAGGGGCGTCCGCCTTCCGGAGCCCCCCCTTTCGGACGAGGACTCCGGATTTGCCCCCCGAAAGCCATCACCTCCAGAGAACCAGGGACCGCCGAGGGAGGGTCTGGTCAGGCTTGGGTACCCCAGCATTGCCTCTCTCGCTTGGGATGCGCGATCAGCAAAAGTCCCTCTCGGAGCTGTGGAAGTTCGGTCTCAGCCGGAGTGCGCAACTTCCAGACGAGAGGGACCACATGCCAAGTCGCCTACCCGAGTCGGGGAACCAGAGAAACAACTGCTTTCTATCGGGGTAGAGAGACGACACTCTCTCAAGTACATTCTGCCAGAGGTGCGCATTCCTATGTATTTGCATTGCGGGACAACGTCCCCACTTTAAGGGGACGAAGTCGGAACTGTACCCGGCCTCAAGTCACTGTAGGGCGGATGCGGCACCTAGAAAATTCCTCATTCCGGTTCTTTTTCACTTAGTCGTTTTTTTTGGCAAGAATGTACCCCAGGATGGCCAAAAAGCCAAAGCCAGGGACTGAGAACCATCGAGCATGCTCTGAGGGGACATAGTCAGAGGGGGCGTCCGCCTTCCAGAGCCCTCCTTCCCACGAGGACTCCAGATTTGCCCCCCCTGACAACAGCCATCGCCTCCAGAGAACCAGGGACCACCGAGGGAGGGTCTGGTCGAAGCTCAGGTACCCAGGATAGCTTCTCCGGCTTGGGCATGGACCGCCAGACAAAGCCGCGGACCGTGAACCATCCAGCCTGCTCTGAGGGGACATAGTCAGAGGGGGCGTCCGCCTTCCAGAGCCCTCCTTCCCACGAGGACTCCAGATTTGCCCCCCTGACAGCCATCACCTCCAGAGAACCAGGGACCGCCGAGGGAGGGTCTGGTCAAAGCTCACGTACCCCAGGACAGCTTCTCCGGCTTGGGCACAGACCGCCAGACAAAGCCGCGGACCATGAACCATCCAGCCGGCTCTGAGGGGACATGGTCAGAAGGGGCGTCCGCCTTCTAGAGCCCAAACTCGGCCACGGACTCCAGATTTGCCCCCCTGAATGCCATCACCCTTCAGAAGACCAGGGACCACCGAGGGAGGGTCTGGTCAGGCTCAGGTACCCCAGGATCGCCTCTCTCACTTGGGACGCACGACCAGCAAAAGTCCCTCCTGGAGCCGTGGAAGTTCAGTCTCGGCCGTATTTTGCAACTTCCACGACAAGAGGGACCACCTTCTAAGTCGCCTACCCGAGCCAGAGAACCATAGGAACAACCGCCATACATCGGGGTAGAGAGAGCCCACTCTCTCCTATATTCTCCCGCAGGTGCGCATTACTATGTATTTGCATTGCGGGACAATGTACTTCAATGAGCGGGACAAAGTCGGAAATGTATCCGACCTCCTGGAACTGTGCGGCTGCTACAGCAGTCAGAAATTCCCCATTCCGGTTCTTTTTCACTTGGATTTTTTTTTTTGCAATTTTTTGCCTAAAACGTATTCCTCCAACATGTACTAGCTCATGACACTTGAAATTTTTGAGCCAATTGATAATAACAGCTTTTTAGAGCTCAAAAACAAAAAAAATTTGAGCGAACAAAAAATGTTCGAAAATGACCTCAGCTCCTGGAACTGTTTTCGGTACACCTCCAGAGAGGCTCCCCTGCCTGGAAGTCTGTCACTGCTCAGCTTGAAATTTTTCTAAGTCCCAAAATTCGGTTTTTCATCCAAAATTCAACTTTCTGCCCAGGATCCACAAACTTTAAACCCAGTTGGGGGACCCTCCCTGGGGGCCCTACAACATACTGAAGCCCCCCTGTGGTGGAAGTAGGGGAAATTACTTATTTTTACACAAAATCACAAAATTCCATTTTTTGTTCGCAAAACACTTTTTTGTCCTCAAGAAACTTTTTTGTCCTCAAAACACTTTTTTGTCCTCGAGAAACTTTTTTGTCCTCAAGAAACTTTTTTGTCCTCAAAACACTTTTTTGTCCTCAAAACTCAATTTCTTCCATAATTCGACTTTCCCCCCAAAAACCACACATTCTACCCTCATGGGAGGCACTCTCCCTCGGGTCCCCTCAACATATTGACGCCCCAGAGCGGTGGGAGAAGGGGAAATCTGATTTTTGCACAAAAATCCAAAAAACGCACTAAGTCCAAAAATCCTGAAAATTTTTCTAAGTCCCAACGGTACTTTCTGAAAAGTGTACCCAGGCTCCTGGAAGCCTCCTGGGTACACCTCCCTAGGCGCCCCCTTCCTGGAAGTCTGACACATCTCGAAATTTTTCTAAGTCCCAAAAAATGGTTTTTGCTCCATAATTCGACTTTCCCCCCAAAAGTCACACATTCTACCCTCATGGGAGGCACTCTCCCTCGGGTCCCCTCAACATATTGACGCCCCAGAGCGGTGGGAGAAGGGGAAATCTGATTTTTGCACAAAAATCCAAAAAACGCACTAAGTCCAAAAATCCTGAAAATTTTTCTAAGTCCCAACGGTACTTTCTGAAAAGTGTACCCAGGCCCCTGGAAGCCTCCTAGGTACACCTCCCGAGGCGCCCCCTTCCTGGAAGTCTGACACATCTCGAAATTTTTCTAAGTCCCAAAAAATGGTTTTTGCTCCATAATTCGACTTTCCCCCCAAAAACCACACATTCTACCCTCATGGGAGGCACTCTCCCTCGGGTCCCCTCAACATATTGACGCCCCAGAGCGGTGGGAGAAGGGGAAATCTGATTTTTGCACAAAAATCCAAAAAACGCACTGAGTCCAAAAATCCTGAAAATTTTTCTAAGTCCCAACGGTACTTTCTGAAAAGTGTACCCAGGCTCCTGGAAGCCTCCTGGGTACACCTCCCTAGGCGCCCCCTTCCTGGAAGTCTGACACATCTCGAAATTTTTCTAAGTCCCAAAAAATGGTTTTTGCTCCATAATTCGACTTTCCCCCCAAAAGTCACACATTCTACCCTCATGGGAGGCACTCTCCCTCGGGTCCCCTCAACATATTGACGCCCCAGAGCGGTGGGAGAAGGGGAAATCTGATTTTTGCACAAAAATCCAAAAAACGCACTAAGTCCAAAAATCCTGAAAATTTTTCTAAGTCCCAACGGTACTTTCTGAAAAGTGTACCCAGGCCCCTGGAAGCCTCCTAGGTACACCTCCCGAGGCGCCCCCTTCCTGGAAGTCTGACACATCTCGAAATTTTTCTAAGTCCCAAAAAATGGTTTTTGCTCCATAATTCGACTTTCCCCCCAAAAACCACACATTCTACCCTCATGGGAGGCACTCTCCCTCGGGTCCCCACATCATATTGACGCCCCAGAGCGGTGGGAGAAGGGGAAATCTGATTTTTGCACAAAAATCCAAAAAACGCACTGAGTCCAAAAATCCTGAAAATTTTTCTAAGTCCCAACGGTACTTTCTGAAAAGTGTACCCAGGCTCCTGGAAGCCTCCTGGGTACACCTCCCGAGACGCTCCCCTTCCTGGAAGTCTGTCACATCTCGAAATTTTTCTAAGTCCCAAAATTCGGTTTTTTCACCCAAAATTCAACCTTCCGCCCAGGATCCAGAAATTTCACCCCCAGTTTGGGGCCTCATTTGGGACACTCTCAGACATATATTTCACTCTCTGACTTCCAGCCACCGCTTTCAGGGCGAATATTAAGCCCACCAACCGACCGCTACAGGACGAATATTAAGCCCACCAACCGACCGCTACAGGACGAATATTAAGCCCACCAACCGACCGCTACAGGACGAATATTAAGCCCGCCAACCGACCATTAAGCCCCCTTCCGAATCTACTCAGGGTGGGTCTGAGCTGGGGGTCGGGAGTTCACAGCCCGGCCGCGGCCAAAGTGATCCACCTCGGTCATAGTTGTCCCGCCCAAAGGAACAGTCGTTTTGTTTCAGCCGGGCGCGGCCTACATTTGTCTATCTACCGACACCAAGATCTCCATTTTCGCCTTCTGGAGATCCCGCACCCAAGCAGGAGGATTCGTGGCTCCAGTAACCCAGGAATGTGCACCCGACTCGGGCAGCCAACCAGAAAGAGTCCCCCTAGGAGACGTGGACCAAACGGTAGGGGGAACTCCTAGCTGGAGGGCTACCCACGGGGCTGGCATGCACAAAACACGGCCTACATCTGTCCATCTGCCGCCACCAAGATCTCCATTGTCGCCTTCTGGAGATCCAGCACCCAAGCAGAAGGCTTCGTGGCTCAAGTAACCCAGGAATGTGCACCCGACTCGGGCAGCCAACCAGAAAGAGTCCCCCCTAGGAGACGCGGACCAAACGGTAAGGGGAACTCCTAGCTGGAGGGCTACCCACGGGGCTGGCATGCACAAAACACGGCCTACATCTGTCCGTCTGCCGCCACCAAGATCTCCATTGTCGCCTTCTGGAGGATCCAGCACCCAAGCAGAAGGATTCGTGGCTTGAGTAACCCAGGAATGTGCACCCGACTCGGGCAGCCAACCAGAAAGAGTCCCCCTAGGAGACGCGGACCAAACGGTAGGGGGAACTCCTAGCTGGAGGGCTACCCACGGGGCTGGCATGCACAAAACACGGCCTACATCTGTCCGTCTGCCGCCACCAAGATCTCCATTGTCGCCTTCTGGAGGATCCAGCACCCAAGCAGAAGGATTCGTGGATTGAGTAACCCAGGAATGTGCACCCGACTCGGGCAGCCAACCAGAAAGAGTCCCCCCTAGGAGACGCGGACCAAACGGTAGGGGGAACTCCTAGCTGGAGGGCTACCCACGGGGCTGGCATGCACAAAACACGGCCTACATCTGTCCGTCTGCCGCCACCAAGATCTCCATTGTCGCCTTCTGGAGGATCCAGCACCCAAGCAGAAGGATTCGTGGATTGAGTAACCCAGGAATGTGCACCCGACTCGGGCAGCCAACCAGAAAGAGTCCCCCTAGGAGACGCGGACCAAACGGTAAGGGGAACTCCTAGCTGGAGGGCTACCCACGGGGCTGGCATGCACAAAACACGGCCTACATCTGTCGCCACCAAGATCTCCATTGTCGCCTTCTGGAGATCCAGCACCCAAGCGGGCGTGTTCTTTACGAAAAACGGACCACCTGGAAGTCTGTCACAGGTAAAACATTTTCTAAGTCCACAGAATACATATCACTTCCCAGCCATGACAGGGTTCGAACCCGGGTCGTCAGACTCTTGGCAAGCGTAAAAGCAAGCGCTTACTGCTTTTGCCACCATGAGTTGATAGTGAAAGACGGAGCCAGTCGGAATGTCTTCCATGAAAGCGACGCATGCTCGTCAGCGGTGTAGGCGCCATCCCTGTGGTTGAGTCTACCTCAGGGGTGCTGTATATGTGATCATGACGGATGTATCCAGGGAGGGTTTAGGGTTTGGGTTAGGGTTAAGTATGATTTGGTTAAGGGTTAGGGTCAGGGTTAGGGTTAGGGTTAGGGTCAGGGTTAGGGTTAGGGTCAGGGTTAGGGTTAGTAAAGTCATGGTTTGGGTAGTGTGAGGGGCCACCTAAAAATGTTGGAAAAAAACGCAAACGCGGTAAAAACGCGCTAAAAACGCATACAAACGCATAAAAACGCTGCGTTTTTTTCATGCATGCTCATAAAAATGCTTGAAAAAAACGCAGCAGTTGTATGCTTATGTATGCGTTTTTTCAATGCGTTTTTTTGCGGGAAAAACGCGCTGCAAAAAAAAGCAAGTGTGAAACTAGCCTAAGGGTAACAGGGGAAATTGAACCCCAAAAGTTGTTTTCCAATTTGTCCTGAGTAAACTGATATCCCATATGTGGGAGTAAAACACTGTTTGGGCGCATGGCAGAGCTCGGAAGGGTAGGAGCACCATTTGACTTTTTCAACGCAGAATTAGCTGGAATTGAGCTCAGATGCCATGTTGCATTTGGAGAGCAGCTGATGTGCCCAAACAGTGGAAACCCCCCAATTCTAACTCCAACCCTAACCCCAACACACCTCTAACCCTAATCTCAGCCCTAACCCTAGCCCTAACCCTAATGGGAAAATGGAAATACACACATTTTTTTAATTTTTTTAATTTGATAACGGGGGATTTGATTTACTATTTATAGCGAGTTTTTATTTTTGGCAGCTGTCACACGCTAAAAGAAGCTTTTTATTGTAAAAATAGTTTTTGCATCACCACATTTTGAGAGCTATAATTTTTCATATTTTGACCCACTGAGTCATGTGAGGGCTTATTTTTTGCGGGACGAGTTGACGTTTTTATTGGTACCATTTTCGGGCACATGACATTTTTTGTCTGATGACGCTGAGTATTTGCTCGTTGTTTGCGAGACAAGATGACATTTTCAGTGGTACCATGGATATTTATATCCGTCTTTTTGATCGCGTGTTATTGCACTTTTTGTTCGGCGGTATGATAATAAATCAATATTTTTTGCTTTGTTTTTTATTTTTTAAGGGGTTCGCTAAAGGGGTTAACTAATGGGACAGTTTTATAGAGGGGGTCATTATGGACACGGCGATACTAAATATGTGTACTTTTATTGTTTTTTTTTTCTATTTCCAAAAAATGAATTTATTAGGGAATATTTTTTTAAAATTTATTTAGCGATTTTTTAAATTATTTTTACACTTTTTTTAACTTTATTACATTGTTGCAGGGGGGACATCACTGTCATGTGACAGATCAATGATCTGTCACATCACAGATCACTGTGACAGATCAGCGATCTGAAAAAAGGCAGCGCAGAGTGCTTCCTCATGCCTGCGCTTTGCAGGCACTGAGGAAGCCGGCTCCCTGCAGGGCCCCGCCACCATTTTGGATCCAGGGACCTGCAGGGAAGGAGGCCCCCTCCCTGCCGATGCTTCCCTAAACCCCCAGTACACTGCGATCGTGTTTGATCACAGTGTGCCAGGGGTTAATGTGTCGGTAGTGTCAGCTGACACCCGGCCGCGATCAGCGGCGCTCACCCCATGAGCACCACTGATCGCTATGACGCACTATCCCGTCCTTGGGCATTAAGTCCCAGTGCACATGGACAGGATAGTACGTTATAAGGCAGAAAGGGGTTAATGAGGTTCTACAGCAGCTGGGGTGTCTATAATATTCTACAGCAGTTGAGGTGCTTAATATGAGGTTCTGCAGCAGTAGGATTGCGTATGATGAGTTTCTGCAGCAGCTGACGTGAATTTCTGAATACCGTATATACTTGTGTATAAGCCAAGATTTCCAGCCCTTATTTAGGGCTGAAAGTCCCCCTCTTGGCTTATAGGAGTCATATACAGGGGTCGATGTGATATACAATGTCTGCAAAATATGTTTTCTGTTGGAATGTGCTAGAGATCCTCCATTCTATGACACTGTAAACTGTAGGTAGTAGGAATCCCTTCCCTCCCAAGTGTTATCAACTCTGCCACTCCCTCTGGAAGAGCAAGAATGTTAATTAGCTAGGGGGAAAAGATCTCTTTGTTCTCTGATAATGTGCTTGGATCAATATAGGAAATATTAAAAGAAGCCTAGCTCGCAAACCATACATGACAGAGAAACAGAGATCATATTTCTTTGATGCGAGTGGACCCAGCTTCGCTGTGGTGCCTATTGCGGGACTCTCGGATCATCAGAACCTGAGATATGGGTTCCTGCTAAACGGTGTATCAGAAATACTTCATATTTGGGCTTGAATGATTGTACTCGACAAATTACAACGAATGATGCCATATGATGTGTCTGTGCGGGCTTCTCTCATTAAGTTATGACGATTATAGAGTTTGGTAAGATTTCTACCTTGGAAAGAGAGAGGTGGGACTACCCCAGAATGCATGTCTCCGTGATGTCACATAGCAGAGTCTATAAGGCATTCCCTTGGGAAAAACCAGCTCAGAGCAGCTGCAGAGTCCGTGCTGAGCAGAACCCAGATGAGTGGAGACATGTGGCTCCGCCTTCTCCTTCCCCCAACTCAGCCACATGGTTTTGCCTAAAGATTCATGAACAACCGTGAGTGTTACTTTCTATGTTCATCCATCTTTTATTTTATATTTGCAACTGTAGATATGTAATGTCTCAATTTTATAACAACTTTTATCTGTATAATCACTGCCCTCTTTTGGGGAATAAATGATTTAATATTTAGTTCTGTCTCCATGCTCTAAGAATCGAACTATACGCCTTTGTTAGATAATCGCTACTAATTCAAGGGGTTTTCCACGGACCCTCTTAATTTAACACTGTGAATTAAGTAAACTGTGGATGGTGGCAGCGCATTGTGTATGGTTATTGCGGCTTGCTGGGAGTCCAGAAGGGTCTTATATTGCTGAGTGAGGGGCTGCGGCCACAGCATTGATAATTCCCTGACTGCAGAAGCCTAATTGCCGGTTCACAACAAGCAGCCCGTCCGGCGACTAATTATTCTAGGTGCAGTTCCCTGAATGACCTGAGGGTAAGGGGGGCGCCTGAGAGCTACGAGTTTCCAAAGTGGAACTGAGAAAGTGGGATGTATGTAAATCCCCGCAGTACTTAGAAGATTGATAGCAGTGGTGGGGCATCCAAAATACCCCCTGTAGCAAATTGTAGAGCGAGATTAGCTTGCTGGATATTTTTGTCACATGGTGCCAGTGGTGGGATAACTAAGATAAGCCCCACTGCACCTGTGATAGCCGTGTGCCGGCAGTGTGTCACGTCCCTCCGTCCGCTGATACACCCGTGTCAGTGGTGGGATTGTGACATAGTGGTGACACAGGGTCCGCTGTCCGTTGCGTTTTGGTGGCAGCGGGACCCCCGTTAGTCTCCGTATTGGGCGAACAGCGGTGGGCTGTTCATCACAGTCGGCAAGGGAGGGGGAGTGGTGGGTGTCAGAGACCATACTCCCCCTCTCCTGGCACGGTCTCTGCAGCCCTCTGTTTCCCCCATGATCTCAATGTCCCAGCTGTTCCTGCATTCAGCGGTCATGTGATACCGCTCATTAAACTCATGAATATGCGCATATTTAATGAATGGTACCACATGACCGCTGAATGCAGGAACAGCCTGGGATGCCGACATCATGCTGGAAGCAGGAGCTGAAGAGACCGGGCTCCAGGAGAGGGGTGGTGAGTATGTTGGGGGAGCAGAACAATAATTAACGCTCCCCGTTCCATCGCTGTCTCTGGATCCTCTGGCTGTGACATTAGTGGAGGGTGGGATGACATAGTCAGTGTGCACCCTCTGCTAACGTCACTGCACAGGACCCGGGAAACAGCGATGGAACCGGGAACGGTAAATATAGCCAGTGCCGGGGGCCTGAGCCAGCGGCTACACCGGCACCTGGCCCCCAGCGACGGAGAGGTGAGTATGTTTTTTTTTTATAGCAGCAGCAGCGGCAGCAGCATATATGGGTATTTATGTATGGAGCTTCTACTTGAGCCACCATTAACCCTTGTGCAGCATATGGGGGGCATTTGTGTATGGAGCTTCTACTTGGGCCACCATTAACCCTTGTGCAGCATATGGGGGTATGTATGTATGGAGCATCTACTTGGTGCACCACTAACACTTGTGCAGCATATGGGGGTATTTATGTATGGAGCTTCAACTTGGGACACCATTAACCCTTGTGCAGCATATGGGGGGTATTTATGTATGGAGCATCTACTTGGGGCACCATTAACCCTTGTGCAGCAATATATGGGGGTATTTATCCTTGGAGCATCTTGGCCACCATTAACCCTTTTGCAGCATTTTATGGGGTATTTATCTATGGAGCATCTTTTTGGTCCATCAATAACCCTTGTGCAGCACCACCCTCGGCTAATACATGAGTCAATAAGTTTTCCCAGTTTTTTATGGCAAAATTGGGGGGGGGGGGTCGGCTAATACACGGGTCGGCTTATACACGAGTATATGGAGTCATTAATTATTTCTTTTCATAACAGGTAACCCAAGTCAGGAGCAATTCTGACCCAATATCACATGATTTAAGGTACGTTTGTTTTACAGTTTTCCCACAAAATTATTTGTAACATTGCCAACTGGTGTGAGCCCCGACTGATTAATATAGGGATTATATCTGCCAGAGATCTTTCATAAACAGCTCCACCTGTCCTCATGGTGTGTACGTTGTGCTGCATCTCCACCTGTTCAGGTCAGTGGAGCTGAGCGACCAGCTGACCAGTAAAGGCCAGCAAAGGGTCACAAAGCAGGAAACCCAACGTTTGGTGACGTTCATGGCTTCCACACTTCAGGCAGTCATTGCTGCAAAGGATTCTCTACAAAGTGTTAATAATTACCATCCTGTTTATGATAAAACTAATTTGTCCAATTGATTTTGATCCCCTGAAATAAGGAGGCTTTGTAGAAGAATGGCTGCATTCCTAAATGTAATGCAAAAAAACCTCGGCACACTCATAGGAATTTCAAGCAATAAATTCATGTAATTGCTAGTAATATTTATTCAGAATATCAGCGGACCAAAAAATGTAGGATGGACGTGGGACTTTGGTCCATATGGGGGGAATTTCCCACGCAGCAATGGCATAAAGTGAGACTAGGGACTTTTTTTTTTTTAAAGTGGTGGAGGAATACAGTGCGGAAGGATACCTACCTTCCGTCATTTAATTCCTGGAGCTGGTAGAGAACGGTAGCATCAGCTGATGCTGCTGTTCTCCACGCAAGATGGACGTGGGACCCTCGTGGACTTTTGCGGATCGTGGTAAGTATATTGGTGTTTTTTTTATTTTGATATTTATTCCTCAAGGGGACAATGGCTTCGGGGATCAAAGTGACAAGTGACGGTGAGTATGTACTCTATGTTATATGTACTGTATGTCTATATGTATGTATTGTATGTAGTATATATGTATGTTGCATGCATGTAGTATATATGCAGTATATATGTAGTATGCATGTTGCATGCATGTGGTATATATGTAGTATGTATGTAGCATGTATGTAGTATGTAGCATGTATGTAGTATGTTGCATGTATGTAGCATGTAGTGTGTATGTATGTAGCATGTATGTAGTATGTATGTTGCATGTATGTAGCATGTAGTGTGTATGTTGCATGTATGTAGCATGTAGTATATATGTAGTATGTATGTTACATGTAGTATATATAGTATATACGTAGTATGCTTGTTGCATGCATGTAGTATATATGTTGTATGTATGTTGCATGCATGTAGTATATATGTATTATGTATGTAGTATGTATGTAGCATGTATGTAGCATGTAGTATATATGTAGTATGTATGTTACATGTATATATAGTATATATGTAGTGTGCATGTTGCATGCATGTAGTATATATGTTGTATGTATGTTGCATGCATGTAGTATATATGTATTATGTATGTAGCATGTATGTAGTATGTATGTTGCATGTATGTAGCATGTAGTATATATGTAGTAAGTATGTTACATGTAGTATATATGTAGTATGCATGTTGCATGCATGTAGTATATATGTTGTATGTATGTTGCATGCATGTAGTATATATGTATTATGTATGTAGCATGTATGTAGTATGTAGCATGTATGTAGCATGTAGTATATATGTAGTATGTATGTTACATGTAGTATATATAGTATATATGTAGTATGCATGTTGCATGCATGTCGTATATATGTTGTATGTATGTTGCATGCATGTAGTATGTATGTAGTATGTAGCATGTATGTAGCATGCATGTAGTATGTAGCATGTATGTAGTATGCATGTTGCATGTAGTATATATGTAGCATGTATGTTACATGTAGTATATATGTAGTATGCATGTTGTATGTATGTAGCATGTAAATTTTTTTTTTTTTTTTTTTTACATTCAACACATTAGCCGGATGATGGGACTACTACTGTCCCATCATTGGCTAATGTGTCAATCACTGTCATGGTAGCAGGCATCGCCCGATGGGACTTGTAGTCCCATCGGACGATGCCTGCACAGACCCCCGGAGCCTGCACAGCCCACCGGCAGGCCGGCACAGCCCCCCGGCAGGCCGGCACAGACCACCGAAGCCTGCACAGCTCCCTGGCAGGCCGGCACAGCCCCCCGGCAGGCCGGCACAGACCACCGGAGCCTGCACAGACCACTGGCAGGCCGGCACAGCCCCCCCGGCAGGCCGGCACAGACCCCCGGAGCCTGCACAGACCACCGGCAGGCCGGCACAGCCCACCGGCAGGCCTGCACAGACCACCGGAGCCTGCACAGACCACCGGCAGGCCTGCACAGACCACCGGAGCCTGCACAGACCCCCCGGCAGGCCGGCACAGCCCCCCGAAAGGCCCGTCCAGACCCCAGAGAGGCTGTACAAGGCAAAAATAGGGTTTTTCTTATTCTGATACCGGAAGTCCCATAGACTTGAATGGGACTTCTGGTATCGGAATCGGCGATACCCGATATTTTTTTTAGATCGGCCGATACCATCCGATACGATACTTTTAAGTATCAGACGGTATCGCTCAACACTATGTATAACACAGTCCCTTAGCATATAGTGTACTTGCTAATTCTGTATAACACCATCCTTAGTTACATAGTTTCCGCTTTTATTATGTATAACATCATCCCTTATTATGTACCATGCTCTCTAGTTATATATGGTGCCATCCCTTATTATATAGGTTCCTCTGTTATGTACAGTACTGTCTCTTACATAGTGTATTCTTGTTAATTTTGTTTTTCACAGCGCCCTCTTTTATTACATAGTCCCCTCTCTTTATAAAATGACTGCTGATGGAGGAGCCGGTGACCAGACGACTAGTCCATCAGCTCTTCCATTAGAA
Source organism: Dendrobates tinctorius (assembly GCF_039654945.1). Taxonomy (NCBI): domain Eukaryota; kingdom Metazoa; phylum Chordata; class Amphibia; order Anura; family Dendrobatidae; genus Dendrobates; species Dendrobates tinctorius. The sequence continues at coordinate 129,563 of NW_027361859.1, read as the reverse complement.
AAGAAGCTTTCCCATGTTCCATAAGCCATCATTGCATTATACAGCTAACTAGACAGAACGATATGTAATAAAAAACAGGGCTCTATATAATCCAATATGTAAGGGACGGTACTGTACATAACAAGAGAGGGCACTAGTATAATAAGAGATGGTAATATACATAATAAATATATATATACTGTACACATAGCTCTGCCGCCATAAAAGGAGGGGGGCCCAGACACATTTCTTGCACAGGGGCCACAAACTGTCAGTGTCCCCCTGTTCATGATAGTGGTAAAATTTCTTTGATACGACTTGCGTTTATTTTTTAAACAAAAACGGAAATTTGGTGAAAATTTTGAAATTTTCACAATTTTTCAACTTTGAATTTTTATGCCCTTAAATCACAAAGATATGGCACGCAAAAAAGCTTAATAAGTAACATTTCCCACATGTTTACTTTACATCAGCACAATTTTGGAACCAATTTTTTTGGTTTGTCAGGAAGTTATAAGGGTTAAAAGTTGACCAGTGATTTCTCATTATTACAACACCATTTTTTTTAGGGACCACATCACATATGAAGTCACTTTGAGGGGTCTATATGATAAAAAATACCCAAAAGTGACACCATTCTAAAAACTGCACCCCGGACGATACAAAAAAACACATTCAAGAAGTTTATTAACCCTTAAGGTGTTTCACATGAATTTTACCCCAAAAGTTATTGTGCAATTTGTCCTGAGTATGCTAATACCACATATGTAGGGATTTACCACTGTTTGGGTGCATGGCAGAGCTCGGAAGGGAATGAGTGCCATTTGACGCAAAATTGGCTGAAATTGAGATCGGGCGCCATGTCGCGTTTGGAGAGCCCCTGATGTGCCTCAACAGTGGAAACCCCCACAAGTGACCTCATTTTGGAAACTAGACCCCCCCAAGGAACTTATATAGATGTGTGGTGAGCACTTTAACCCTCAAGTGCTTCACAGAAGTTTAAATCATAGAGCCATAAAAAGAAAAAAAATATCAAATTTTTCTTTCCACAAACATAATATTTTATTCCCCGATTTTTTTATTTTTTATTTTCCCAAGGGCAACATGAGAAATTGGACCCCAAAAGTTGTCCAATTTGTCCTAAGTATGCTGATACCCCATATGTGGGAGAAAACTACTGTATGGGCACACGTTGGGGCTCGGAAGGGAAGTAGTGACGTTTTGGAATGCAGACTTTGATAGAATGGTCTGCAGGTGTCATGTCGCTTTTGGAGAAACTTATCTAGATGTGTGGTGAGCACTTTGAACCCCCAAGTGCTTCACAGAAGTTTATAACGTAGAGCCATAAAAATAAAAAAATCATATTTTTTTCCACAAAAATGATATTTTTGCCCCCAATTTTTTATTTTCCCAAGGGGAAAAGGAGAAATTGGACCCCAAAAGTTGGTGGGCAATTTGTTCTGAGTAGGATGATATGCCATATGTGGGGGTAAACCACTGTTTGGGCACATGGCAAAGCTTGGAAGGGAAGTAGCACCGTTTGACTTTTTCAATGCAGAATTGGCTGGAATTGAGATCAGACGCCATATTGCGTTTGAAGAGCCCCTGATGTGTCTAAACAGTGGAAACCCTCCAATTCTAACTCCAACTCTAACCCCAACACACCCTAATCTCAACTCTAACCCTAACCCTAATGGGAAAATGGAAATAAATATATATTTTTTAATTTTATTTTTTTTAACTAACTAAGGGGGTAATAAATGGGGGTTTGATTTACTATTTATGGTGGGTTTTTAAGTTTGGCAGCTGTCACACGCTAAAAGATGATTTTTATTGCAAAAAAAGTAGTTTTTGCATCACCACATTTTGAGAGCTATAATTTTTCTATATTTTGACCCACAGAGTCATGTAAGGTCTTATTTTTTTGCGAGACGAGTTAATGTTTTTATTGGTACCATTTTCGGGCAGATGACATTTTTTGATTGCTTTTTATTCCAATTTTTGGGAAGCAGAATGAACAAAAACCAGCATTTCATGAATTTCTTTTGGAGGGGGATGTTTACACCGTTCCACGTGTGGTAAAATTGATAAAGCAGTTTTATTCTTTGAGTCAGTACGATTAGAGCGATACCTCATTTATATTTTTTTAATGTTTTGGCGCTTTTCTACAATAAAAACAATTTTATATAAAAAATTATTATATTTGCATTGCTTTATTTTGCGAGCTATAACTTTCTATTTTTTCGCTGATGATGCTGTATGGCAGCTCGTGTTTTGCGGGACAAGATGACAATTTCAGCGGTACCATGTTTATTTATATCCGTCTTTTTGATTGCGTGTTATTGCACTTTTTGATCAGCAGTATGATGATAAAGCATTGTTTTTTTGTCTTGTTTTTTTCTTTTGAAGTGGTTCACTAAATGTGTTAACTAGTGAGACAGTTTTATAGGGCGTGTCATTACGGATGTGGTGATACTAAATATGTGTACTTTTATTGTTTTTTTTATTTACAAAAAAAAATATTAGGCAATTTTTTATATTTATTTATTTAGGAATTTAAAAAAAAATATTTTTACACTTGTTTTATTTTTCTTTACTTTATTATATTGTCCCAGTGTGTAACATCACTGTATAATGTCAGATCGCTGATCTGACACTTTGCAGTGCACAGCAGTCACTGAGATGCCACCTTCCTGCAGGACCCTGAAGGCCCCTGCAGCCATCTTCGATCCGGGGTCCTGCAGGAAGGACACCCTTGGAACAATGCGAGCACATCACATTGTTCTGAGGGGCTCAGGGAATCATTCAGGGAGCCCCATCCCTGCGTGATTCTTCCCTATTTCCCTGGCAGGGGCTGGCTGGCAAATTTTAGCCTGGGGGGCAAACACAAAGCACTGGCCCAGGAGGGGTGGCCCATCTTTTTGTTAAAGAGACTAAGGTCTCACATACCATTCAGTGTGAGTAGTGCGCATCCAAGGTGCAACTGATAAGAAACCATTTCATACATACTAAACTTAAATTGTCTTAGTAGAGTTGATTGAATATTTCAAAATTCGGTTCCGATTATGATCAGCCGCAAATATTGTATTTGCAATAGAGTTGAGTGAAACGGGTTGGTCAAATTCAAAAGTCGCCGACTTTCGCTAAAGTCGCGTTTCGCTGAGCAAAACCCGACCATAGCGTGAGGTTGGCCATGTGGTCGCCGACCCGAGCGCCAAAGTTGGATTTCCCAGAATGCTTGCACGTGACTTTTTTCAGCCACTGAGCAAGGACGTATACTGTGGGCAACGAGATGACATGTGCAGCGTCTGGGGAGAGAGAAAGAGTTTTCGTGCACTTTAAAAAAAGCGTTCCGGCATGTAGGTGTGTTTCCTGTCCTCCACTCCCTGACGACTTTGCTTCCCCATTGACTTGCATTGGGTTTCGTGTTTCAGTCAGACCTTCGACTTTTCACGATAATCGGCCGATTTCGTTCGACTCAACTTTTGAGAAAGTCAGGTTTCATGAAACCCGACTCGACCCTAAAAAAGGCAGTCGCTCATCTCTAATTTGCAATATTCGCTGAACACCGCGAAATGTCATTGGAGTCAATGGGAGTAGAAATGACCGAATATGTTGGTACTATTATGGCACGAATATGGCAAACTCAGATTCGGTGATCGATTCCGAACGTATTTGCTCAATTCTACTACTTAGCAGCCATACCGTAAAGTGTTACACACAACAAATGCTACCTGAGATGCCAGCCTTAACCTGTTTATGCTTATAATCACATGCCTTCTTGCAGTAACACCCCAGTGTGTACAGTCACACATAATGGAAGATTGATATACAGAGATGACAAATGCCTAAGAAACTTTAGTTTTACTTGTGTACTGAATCCACTAATACACGTAGGCCACAATTCATCAAAGTATTTTTGCTAGAATTCTGGCATAATACACTTTGAAAAGTCAGAAAATTTGTGCACATCTCAAAGTTATTAAAAAAAATGTTGTGGCTTTTGCCATTTTCACCCAGTCTTAGTCAGACACACCAAAGTAGGAAGAACATGGGCGGCAAGTGGTATGGCAAAGCCCGTCAACCAAATTCTTCAAAAGTTACAATACATTAGTGGCCTAACTTAATCCAGAAATGTAGACTTTTGGCAAGGCGCACACCAGTGGTAAGATGTGCCTAATTCATTACATGATCAGTGCGCCTCTTAATGAATCTTACACCTGCACTGTCAACATTAGCAGGATGGTCTGGTACCTATAATGTCCTCTGTAAATTTCTATCCTTACACCCTAACCGCTTTGTAAACTACAGTGTCCATTTTAGGACATGATCATATATCAAAATCAAACATCAGAAATACTCTGTCTGATACCTGATTCTGATACCTGGTACCTGACTCTGATACTTGATTCTGATACTTGATACCTGACCCTGATACCTGACTCTGATACCTGACATCTGATACTTGATACCTGACATCTGATACTTGATTCTGATACCTGGTACCTGACCCTGATACCTGACCCTGATACCTGACCCTGATACCTGACTCTGATACCTGATATCTGATACCTGATATCTGATACCTGATACCTGATATCTGATACCTCATACCTGCTTTCTGATACCTGGTACCTGACTCTGATACTTGATTCTGATACCTGATACCTGACCCTGATACCTGACTCTGATAGCTGACTCTGATACCTGACATGTGATTCTTGATACCTGACCCTGATACTTGATTCTGATACCTGATACCTGACCATGATACCTGACTCTGATACCTGACCCTGATACCTGATATCTGATATCTGATATCTGATACCTGATATCTGATACCTAATACCTGATTCTGATACCTGGTACCTGACTCTGATACCTGATTCTGATACCTGATACCTTACCCTGATCCCTGACTCTGATACCTGACCCTGATACCTGACTCTGATACCTGATATCTGATATCTGATACCTGATATCTGATACCTGATACTTGATACCTGATATATGAGATCTGATATCTGATACCTGATATCTGATACCTGATATCTGATACCTGATATCTGATTCTGATACCTGATACCTGACCCTGATACCTGACCCTGATACCTGACCCTGATACCTGACATCTGATACTTGATACCTGACCCTGATACCTAATATCTGATACCTGATATCTGATACCTGATTTCTGATACCTGATTTCTGATACCTGATTTCCGATACCTGATTTCCGATACCTGATTTCCGATACCTGATATCCGATACCTGATATCCGATACCTGATATCCGATACCTGATACCTGATACCTGATACCTGATATCCGATACCTGATATCCGATACCTGATATCCGATACCTGATATCTGATATCTGATACCAGATACCAGATACCAGATACCTGATACCTGATATCTGATATCTGATATCTGATATCTGATATCTGATACCTGAAACCTGATATCTGATATCTGAAACCTGATTTCTGAAACCTGATACCTGATACCTGATACCTGATATCTGATACCTGATTCTGATACTTGATACCTGACTCTGATACTTGATTCTGATACCTGATACCTGACCATGGTACATGACTCTGATAACTGACCCTGATAGCTGACTCTGATACCTGATACCTGATATCTGATACCTGATACCTGATACCTGATATCTGATATCTGATATCTGATACCTGATACCTGATACCTGATATCTGATACCTGATACCTGATACCTGATACCTGATATCTGATACCTGATACCTGATACCTGATACCTGATATCTGATACCTGATACCTGATACCTGATACCTGATATCTGATACCTGATACCTGATACCTGATACCTGATACATGATACATGATACCTGATACCTGATACCTGATACCTGATACCTGATACCTGATATCTGATACCTGATACCTGATACCTGATATCTGATACCTGATACCTGATACCTGATACCTGATACCTGATACCTGATATCTGATATCTGATACCTGATATCTGATACCTGATACCTGATACCTGATACCTGATACCTGATACCTGATACCTGAGATCTGATACCTGATTCCGATACCTGGTACCTGACTCTGATACTTGATTCTGATACCTGACACCAAACCCTGATCCCTGACTCTGATACCTGACCCTGATACTTGATTCTGAAACCTGATACCTGACCATGATACCTGACTCTGATACCTGACCCTGATACCTGACCCTGATACCTGATATCTGATATCTGATATCTGATACCTGATTCTGATACCTGATACCTGACTCTGATACTTGATTCTGATACCTGACCCTGATACCTGATATCTGATATCTGATATCTGATATCTGATATCTGATACCTGATACCTGATATCTGATTCTGATACTTGGTACCTGACTCTAATACTTGATTCTGATACCTGATACCTGACTCTGATACCTGACTCTGATACCTGACATCTGATACTTGATACCTGACCCTGATTCTTGATTCTGATACCTAACCATGATACCTGACTCTTATACCTGACTCTGATACCTGACATCTGATACTTGATACCTGACCCTGATACTTGATTCTGATACCTGAGCATGATACCTGACTCTGATATCTAAAACCTGATATCTGATACCTGATATCTGATACCTGGTACCTTACTCTGATACGTGATTCTGATACCTGATACCTGACCCTGATACCTGACCCTGATACCTGACATCTGATACTTGATACCTGACCCTGATACCTAATATCTGATACCTGATATCTGATACCTGATTTCTGATACCTGATTTCTGATACCTGATTTCCGATACCTGATTTCCGATACCTGATTTCCGATACCTGATATCCGATACCTGATATCCGATACCTGATATCCGATACCTGATACCTGATACCTGATACCTGATATCCGATACCTGATATCCGATACCTGATATCCGATACCTGATATCTGATATCTGATACCAGATACCAGATACCTGATACCTGATACCTGATATCTGATATCTGATATCTGATATCTGATATCTGATACCTGATATCTGATACCTGATACCTGATACCTGATACCTGATACCTGAGATCTGATACCTGATTCCGATACCTGGTACCTTACTCTGATACGTGATTCTGATACCTGATACCTGACCCTGATCCCTGACTCTGATACCTGACATCTGATACTTGATACCTGACCCTAATACTTGATTCTGATACCTGACCATGATACCTGACTCTGATACTTGACCCTGAAACCTGACTCTGATATCTGATATCTGATACCTGATATCTGATATCTGATACCTGATACCTGATATCTGACACCTGATACATATCTGATATCTGATACCTGATACCTGATATCTGATTCCTGATACCTGACACTTGACTACTATCAAAAATCAAACATCAAAATGCTTTTCAGATACAGTACTTGAGTGGTTCATTTCTTAAGGGAAGACAAAGGATTTTTTCACTACCAATTGAGTTTATGGCTGAGTGGTTAAGTTTATGGAATAGAAAATGTGAGTTCGAGTCCTGTGAAAATCTTTTTTTTTATATGTCACATTCTTCACACTTTGAGTAGAGAAAGTCACATATCATATGTCAATATGAAAATCAAAATGATCTTTCAAATCATTGAGAGTGTACATAGATTTCATAGGCAAAGAAAATTAAAGCACAGTATCACTTGGCCTTGTAGTACAGCGGAACGGCTGCTGTCTTGAGAGTGGGGTGGTTCATGATTTCAAATCCTATGTTGGAATCTTTTTTTTTAAATTATGCAGGTTAACATACAAACTCCAATCATGCTACACTTTTAATATTTGACATTCTTATTATCTTCCTCTCTTGTAATAAAATAATCTATAGTCTAAGGGTGAACCATTTGCATTCCACTTTTAATATCTGACATTCTTATTATCCTCCTGATTTCTAATTAATTAATCTATAGCCTAAGGGTGAAGCATCTGCATCAAACATAGTTTTGGTTTAAAATAAGAAAAAAAAATTAAGCTCTGCTGCAGGGGTTTGAACTCACAACCCCTTGTTTATAACCCTGCGCACATTATATTACCACTACACAATACTGGCAACTGAGTGGTTTTATGAGAATGAGTCTGATACTTGACTTTATTCAAACATCAAAATCAAAATGTTTTTGTCCGATACCTCATACTTGACTTCATTCAAACATCAAACATCAAAATTTTTTGGTCTGATACCTGATACTTGACTTCATCAAACATCAAAATGTTTTTTAGATGCAGTGCTTATCTGGATCATCTCATAAGAGAAGACAAAGAACACTTTTACTACCAGTTGAGTTGATGGCTGAGTGGTTAAGCTTCTGGTTTATGGAATAAAGAGATGTTTCACTTTGAGTAGAAAAAGTCACCTATCATATGTCAATATAAAAATCAAAATTATCTTTCAAATCATTGACAGTGTGCATACATTTCATAGGCAAAGAAAATCAAAGCACTGTATCTTTGAAGCTTATAGTACAGTGGTAAGGCTGCTGTCTCAGGAGTCGAGTGTTTTCTGAGTTCAAATCCCATGTTGAATTTTTTTTTTTTCAAATTATGCAGGTTAGCATACAAACTCCAGTCATCCTACTCTTTTAATATTTGACATTTTTATCATCCTCCTGATGAGCAAAGAGTTTCAGACATTCAATGTGATTACACGGTAAATCACATGGCCAAAGAAATTGGTTGGGAGGCACTAATTTGCTATATATCTATTTCAAAGTGACTGTACATTTAATGTCATAGGAAACGGTCTAATTTTCAAATTACTTTATAGAGTTTTTTTGTTTGCATCCACCTAACAACTGCCTGCAAGCTCATAAGAACTAGGGGTCTCACTAATCCACTGTGTGGGAGGCATGGTCCTTCTGTTTTAGCAAAAACGGGAAGTCTGGGTGTGTCCTCCACTATCTGGTTCTGCAGGGGACGTGCAAGTGTTCATTGCCATCTCACAGATCTGCGGAGCATCGGTTCACCTTTTCCAAGTGTTGTGTTTTTAAAGTACCATTATATCTACAACCATAATTTCTCAAAGACTTTTCCTAAATTTTGTAGTCAAGCTAAGTGAATTCACTATCTAGCTTTCTGTTTTTTCTTAAGCAGTTCCAATGATCGGCAGCTCTCTGAAATACTGATGAAAACAGAATCATTTTACTTCTTTTCAACAACAGTGATCTTGCTTCTAATTGTTTCTGTTCTAACTTAGCTTGTCTCATGACTTTTTATTCATTACTCACACAAGGAAATTTCCATTCTCTATCAAATATGTAGTAGCATGTCTCCCCCGTGTCAGACTAGGGTTTTTAGAGCCCAATAGACGAATGCGAAGGGTCACCCTTAGGCTATGTGCACACGTTCCGGAATTGCCACGGGAATTCCGGAATTCCATTCCGCAGGAAATATGCGAGCAAATCACATTTTAATTCACGCAAATTTCACATGGAAAAACTAGCATTTTGCAAGCGAAATTACATAGTGTTTGACGAGTGTGACTAGCTTTTTACTATTGAGGATGCCTATGCAGCATTAGTAGTAAAAAGATCTAATGTTAAAAATAATAAAAAAAAGTAAAAAATCGGGATATTCTCATCTTCTGACGTCCAACGCAGCGTCCCCGATCATCGTGATGCTCCAGGCATGTCCCGTTCCCAGAGATGCATTGTGCCAATGCCTTTTGATAACGTCGCGGTCTCGCTAGCCCGCTACGGTCTCGTGAGACCACGACATAATCTAAGGGCATTGGCGCAATGCATCTCTGGGAACGGAATCCGCCTGGAGGATCGTGGAGGCCTGGTGACGCTACGAGGGACATCGGAAGGTGAGAATATAAGGTTTTTTTGTTATTTTAATTCAATTTTTTACAGGCATATGGTACCCAGAGCCTGGAGGAGAGTTTCCTCTCCTCCACCCCCTGGGTACCATCCTCAAATGTTCTGCTTACTTTTCGCATGTTGGGCACAGCCACATGCGGAAAGTAAGCAGAACAATGCATTCCTATGTGTGCGAATTTTAGGGATTTTCCGACGATTCCGCAAAATTAATGAGCATGCTGTGTATTTTTCCGCGATGCAGTTCCGACGCAGAAAAATCTGCAACATTAGCACAGCATTGCAGAATCCCATAGGAATGCATGGGATGGTTTTTTTTGCGTTTTCATGTTAAAATTGCACGTTTAAAAAAGCCGCAAAATAATGCTACACGTGAACGCAGCCCTACAGCTGCAACAAAATATTTTCCTTTTGCTCTGATGCTCAAGGAACAAGTGTTTTACCCATCAGTACATGTGCAAAACAGTAATTTAATGTACATGCACCAGGATGTCCCACAACCAATTAAACCCCTTTTGTTTCACAACTTCCCCTGATAATGGCTGGTCGTGTTGTTGTGTACTGAAAAAAAATCATGGTAAAGTTTTTGATTAATGTCGTAAAAATATGTATAAACCTAGATTTGCTATTTGTTATAAATCTTTGCATACCCTTTCCACCTTTTTCATCACTCAACTCAGTTTTCTTCTGTTAATTGCAAGCGAAATTTAGGTCAACCTCGTGTTGCTATACCAGAGGCGTAGCTAGGGTTTTGATTCAGGGGGGCGAAACTTCTGAGTGGGCCCCTGACCAGGTATCCTTGATTACAACTTGGTGACGCACCCTAATAGTGGAAGACAACCTCAGCAGATGACCGAGATGTTGCTGAATATAATTTCTAAATAAAGACCAATATTGATATTACCGCCATATAGTGAGTGATAGATACCATTCTTACAGTATATACCGTATAAGAGATCAGAGCACAGATACAGATGGTGATTTACAGCTGACATTCTTTCTGATGGAATCGTTCACTTTTCCTGCCTTTTCCATCTGATTTCCTGTGATCGCGTTTGTACCGTGCAAGTTAACTTTAGGTACATGCGCAGTACAAACGCTGGGGAAATAAATGATGATCATTGACCGGAGGCAGGGGCCCCTAACGCCCCATAGCGACCTGGCGGCAGAGCAGGGAGATCTATTCTCCCTGCTCTGCTGCAGAATGTAATTACTAAGTACTGAGGAAAGAAAGAACAGAGAGAAAAAGAAAAACAGAGAGAGAGATAAAGAAAGAAAAAAAAAAAAAGAAACAAACAGCGAGAAAGAAAGAAATATTCTATAAAGATACTATAGCAGCCCGGCTCCCATTGTAGTGCCAACCTGAGCCTCCCGATGCAGGAAATATCATGATCGGCTCACATGGCTGGCATCACCAATTCAAAGGCGATTTCGCTGTCCGCGCTGTCGGAGGAGGACACGGTGATGCATCTGGAGCATTCCCTGAAGTGCCTCCATGGTTCTGTCACAATCGCCTCCCGAAATTACCTAATTTCCGGTCATCTTCCAGCACGTCACTTCCGATGTAACGTCACGTCCGAGTTTTAAAGTGCTCCTTGTGGCTCTGCCATGTACTTCTGTGTCCGTGGGAAAAGTAAGCTCCCGGCTGGGGCAGTCTCTCTCTCAAAATCAGGACTGTCCCCACCATATACCTCGTACATGCACGGCTCTGCACACCTCATACACACATGTTTCCGCTTTGTATGGCTCGAACAGACACGACTCCGCTCCGTACACCTCACACCCACACACGTCTCATCACACACAGCTCTGCACACCTCATACACACACAGTTCCACTTTGTATGCCTCGTACACACAGGGCTACACTACGCACACATCGCGCACACTTGGATCCACTCCATAAAACCCGTACACATACGACTCTGCTCCGTACACCTTGTACACATGCGGCCACGCTATATACACTTTATACACACATAGCTCCACTCTGTAAACCTTGTACACATGCGGCTTTGCACCATACACCTCGTACACACACGGCTATGCTCTATACACCTCGTACACATCTCCGCTCCGTACACCTCGTACACATCTTGCTCCGCTCTGTACACCTCGTACGCACGCGGCTCCACTCCATACACCTCGTACACATCTTTGCTCCGTACACCTTGTACACATCCGGCTTCGCTCCATACACCTCGTACACATCCGACTCAGCTTCGTACACATCTGGCTCCGCTCCATACACATCCGACTAGGCTCTGTACACCTTGTGCACACACATCTCCACTCCGTACATCACGCACACACATGGCCCCGCTCCATATACATTGTACACACACGGCTCTGCACCGTACACTTAGTACACACACGGCTCCTCTTCATACACCTCGTACACACACGGCTCCGCTCTGTACACCTTGTACACACACGGATCCACTCCATACACATCATACACACACAGCTCTGCTACATCCACCCTATAAACCCCTCCTGACCCCACACAGAAACTTCCCCTCATCCAGCACAATGACAACCAGCAAAGCAGAGTCCTGTAGACACCAAGGCTCCTGATCATGTGACCCCTGACTCCTCCCCTCCTGTGACCTCATCACAGGGCCTGTGCACACAGAAAGAACAGCCTACCGATGTCTTTGCTGGCTGTGAGGATCTGCGGGAGGGGGGCTCTGGGACGGCGAGGATGGGGAGGGGGAGGGCCCTGCGGCTTATCTCCCTGAAGTGAGGGGGGAATCCCAGGTGGGCAGGGCAACATTGGGACTTTCCTGCAAATTCCGGTACGGTTGAGAGCTATAGCGTAACTCCGGGTGGGCCCCCTCAGAGCGTGCCCCCCCAGTAGCTACGCTACTGCACTATACATTTCATAATACACTGTTGGGGGGACATTTATCAAGACTGATACGTTATATGACATTGTTGATATCTCCCTTGCAGGTGCACGATGTCCCAAAGTTAATTATAGGGTCAAACAACTGAAATCTTCAGTGCATGTCCTGGCAGTGCAGTCCGCAATCTTCCTCCACCTTATTTTTTTCCGTAATTCTCTATGTTTATGTGCCCAGTGACATGAGATAGTGTACTGTGTGAGTCTTACAACACAGTGAGTGTTATAAAGAGGAAAATTACATGTGTAAAATAAAATTGGTTTAAAAATATTGGCTGCATGCAGTTTCAAAACTATCCAATACATTTTTTTGCTGTGTTACATAAAAGCATTCCACATCAAGCCAAAAATATTAATTGCTTTTAATAACATATTGTAAACTGATATCTTATAACATATAAATGTCTGTCTGTCTATCACCCTACCCGTTCCCTCTGTTCCGCTAATGACCTAAGACTGAAATCCTCAATAATCCGAACCTCCCAATCTCGTCTCCAAGACTTCTCACGATCTGCACCAATGCTCTGTAATGTTCTACCAATAACAATTGGATAAATTACCAATACCCACAATTTAATCATGCCTTAAAAACGCATTTCTTCAGACTTGCCTATACCTCACTTGACATATCCTTCCTCTAGTGTTAGGGTCGTGAACGACCCGTTTTAGGTTTTAAATGCATACAAATTCTACATACATTTGTTTATTGCATCAAGACTTTTTGACTTTTTCAGGAACTTATTTTTAAACAAAATACAATAAAATAAAACTATTTTACTAAATTGTAAAATGCTCTTATTAAAATTATAACATTTGTGTTGTTGGGGTCAATTTAGACCCAGGTCTAATATAAGAGTAAAAAAACAATAATAAGGCCCAAAACTGAACTCATAAACACAATATAAACCAACAGCCCACAGCCAGCTCTACCTCCAACAACTTGAGTTAGGGACATGTCCAGGTATGCATGGCCAAATCAGCTTAGAGTTGGTACTTTGCAGAGTATACATCTCCAGTTTACACATGCAACAATGAGGAGAAGATTTGATGTAAGCCAAATTCTGGACTATATCTTAGATGATAATGAATCAGAGGACACACAGCAGCAAACTGATACAGATGAACAGGTTTCTGAGGAGGAAGATGATGTGGAGTATCAACCGGAAGACACAGACAGTTCTGATCAGTCTGATGAGGAGGTCACTGGTGCTGAAGCTGCTCCCGCTGAAAGATTCAAATCCAAAAGTGGCAAGATCAGTTGGAGCTCAGTACCTCCAGGTGTACATGGCAGAACAGATTCTGCAAATGTCATAAAAATGACCCCTGGGATCACAAGGTTTGCTGTGACAAGAGTAAGTGACGTCAAGACATGTTTTGATCTGTTTATGCCATTGTCAATAAATAAAGTCATTATTGCTATGACAAACCTTGAAGGAAAAAAGTCCACGGCAACATGTGGAGTGACCTTCATGATGATGTCCTGGATGCCTACAATGGTGTTCTTCTCCTTGCTGGAGTGTACAAATCCTGCAATGAGGCCACTGATAGTCTCTGGGACGCATCGACAGGCAGGAATATTTTCCGGGCAACAATGTCACTTCAAAAGTTTCAAATGATGTCAAGAGTCCTCAGATTTGACAACAGAGACACGAGAACAAAATCTGGAAAACTTGCTCCCATCAGGGATGTTTGGGAGAAATGGGTGCAGCTCCTTCCACTGATGTTCACCCCAGGGCCAGAGGTGACAGTAGACGAACGTTTTCTCCCTTTCCGCGGAAAATTCCCCTTCCGGCAATACATGCCAAGTAAGCCAGGCAAATACGGCATAAAAATCTTGGCAGCCTGTGATGCAAAAACTAGCTATGCATGGAATCTACAGATTTGCACAGGCAAGTCTGCAAGCGGCATCCCTGAAAAAAAACAAGGGAAACGTGTAGTCCTCGATATGACTACTGGACTGCAGGGTCACAACATTACTTGTGACTAGAGTTGAGCGAAACGAGTCGAAAAAATTCAAAAGTCGCCGACTTTTGGCAAAGTCGGGTTTCATGAAACGAAACCCGACCCTAGGATGAGGTCGGCCACGAGGTCGGTGACTTACGCGCCAAAGTCGCGTTTCAAAAGTTTGTTTTGCGCTCTTTTTCAGCCAATCAGGATCCACGGACACTGTGGGCAACGTGATGACATAGGCACGGGTCACCACCATCTTTCAGAAGGGCATGCAAGTGATTGGCTTGCTTTGGTGGGCGTCACAGGGGGTATAAAAGGGCGTGCATGCCGACCGCCATCTTCTGCCGATCTTAGTATAGGGAGAGGTTGCTGCTGATTCTGTAGGGAGAGCGTTAGGCAGGGAAGAAGACAAAAAAACTGCTTCTGCTGCTAGCGATTTGGCCTGCACAACACACCAGTCACTGTGTGTGCAGTGCAAGGGGAGGCTATATAGTGGTGTATCAGTGGTGTTGGTTGTTGGGCTGCCTTCTAAGGCTTCCTGACATTCCTGCATTGCTGTTTACCCACTGCTCCGCAAACTGCTTTTTTAAAAGCAATCCCAATTTTTTTTTTTTGTCCTGCTGAGAAGACAAAAAAACTGCTTCTGCTGCTAGCAATTTGGCCTGCACAACACACCAGTCACTGTGTGTGCAGTGCAAGGGGAGGCTATATAGTGGTGTATCAGTGGTGTTGGTTGTTGGGCTGCCTTCTAAGGCTTCCTGACATTCCTGCATTGCTGTTTACCCACTGCTCCGCAAACTGCTTTTTTAAAAGCAATCCAATCTCCCTTATCCTCTAGTCACTTTTGTCACAGCTGTGCCATCGAGCCTGTCACATAGCGCTCAGATATTCATTGGGCCTCACACAATCCAAAAGTGTCCAGTGTCCAAAAGTGTGTGCAGAGATTCAAAATCTCCCTTATCCTCTAGTCACTTTGGTCACAGCTGTGCCATCGAGCCTGTCACATAGCGCTCAGATATCAGTGGGCCTCACACAATCCAAAAGTGTCCAGTGTCCAAAAGTGTGTGCAGAGATTCAAAATCTCCCTTATCCTCTAGTCACTTTGGTCACAGCAGCTGTGCCATCGAGCCTGTCACATAGCGCTCAGATATTCATTGGGCCTCACACAATCCAAAAGTGTCCAGTGTCCAAAAGTGTGTGCAGAGATTCAAAATCTCCCTTATCCTCTAGTCACTTTGGTCACAGCTGTGCCATCGAGCCTGTCACATAGCGCTCAGATATCAGTGGGCCTCACACAATCCAAAAGTGTCCAGTGTCCAAAAGTGTGTGCAGAGATTCAAAATCTCCCTTATCCTCTAGTCACTTTGGTCACAGCTGTGCCATCGAGCCTGTCACATATCGCTCAGATATTCATTGGGCCTCACACAATCCAAAAGTGTCCAGTGTCCAAAAGTGTGTGCAGAGATTCAAAATCTCCCTTATCCTCTAGTCACTTTGGTCACAGCTGTGCCATCGAGCCTGTCACATAGCGCTCAGATATCAGTGGGCCTCACACAATCCAAAAGTGTCCAGTGTCCACAAGTGTCTGCAGAAATTCAAAATCTCCCCTGTCCTATAGACACCTTGTACCTTGTTTTACATTACTATATAGTTTGTTGGATTTTGTCTACATTTCTACCAAAAATGAGGAAGGCTGGTGGAAGAGGCCGTGGAATTGGGCGGGGGTTGGCAGCTGGTAATGATGGTGTTGGTGGTGGATCTGATGGTAGTGGCAAGAGCAAAATAGGACCGAATGCAGGAGGTGCTGACCCTGCGTCATCGTCTGGCTACATAAGGCCTCGAACGCTTAGTTTTCTAGGAGTTGGCAAACCGCTTTTAAAGCCAGAGCATCAGGAAAAAGTTTTGTCTTACATTGCTGACTCAGCCTCCAGCTCTATCGCCTCCTCTTCTTCAGTTGTAAAAAGTAAAAGCACTGAGTCGTCATTGGAGGCTCATGTTCATGAACCACACCTTTCCTTGTGTCCTTCACCCCAACTAAGATTGAAGGATGACGCAGGCCATACTACTGATTACTCCATGGAGCTGTTTTCACATACCATGCCTGGATTATCAAGTGAAATGGTGAATTACCCAGGCCAAGATGAATCTGACATGGAGTGCACTGATGCACAGCCGCTGATGGATGATTCTGCTGGTACATTCACTCAGAGCACTACATTGTCCTCGCAGTGTACAGAGCCAGATTCTGACCCTGATGAGACTCAGGTGCCCCTTCCCGCACACTATACCACCATACACGGTGACACAGAGGAAGGTGCACATGACATAGAAGAGGAGGTGATGGATGACCCAGTTGTTGACCCAGATTGGCATCCATTGGGGGAAGAGGGTGCTGCTTCCAATAGCTCAGATGAGGAGCATCCACAGCAGACATCGACATCGCAACAGCTGTTATCTGGCAGGCCCGGAGCACTCCAAAGACAGGTTCCAAACATCAAAAGAGTTGCTGGACAGCTTGTCCAGAGGGTCAAAAGATCACAGCGTGCTAGGCCGCAAAATGTCTGCCAAAGTAGGAAGAGTGCAGTGTGGCACTTTTTTGAACAAAATCCTCATGATCAGGCCAAGGTTATCTGTAAGAAGTGCGCAAAGACCTTTAGCCGAGGGAAAAATCTGAAAAATTTGAATACCAGTTGCATGCTTAGACATTTAACCAGCATGCACTTGCAAGCGTGGACACAACACCAAACCTCAAGTGCCACATGTGCAACTGATCACAACGAAGGTAGTCAGCAACGCTACATTGTTTCCCCCACTGTAAGGCTGGTTTCACACTTGCGTTTTTTTTCGCGGGATTTTAGCGCTAAAAAACGCATGCTTTTTTTTTCCTATACTTTGCATGGGATGCGCTTATGTGCGCATACACATGCGTTTGTATGCGTTTTTCCGCGCATGCGTTTTTTTGCGGTATGCGCTCGGGCGCACAAAATGCATCCTGTTGCATTTTTTGGGCGTCCGACTTGCCTCAAAAAACGCATGCGCGCGCAATGCGTTTTTTTACAGCAAGACACCCATTATAAGTCTATGGGTGCGCATATGTGCGCATTGGCATGCTTATGTATGCGTTTTTTTGCGCATGCGTTTTTTTTTTTAACATTAGTTGGACAATGGAATTTAGGGGTTTGGGTTAGAGTTAGGGTTAGTTAAGGGGGTTTAGGGCTAGGGTTAGGGTTAGCTAGGGTTTAGAGTCAGGGTTAGGGTTAGTATGGTTTGGTTAAGGGTTAGGGTTAGGGTCAGGGTTAGGGTTAGGGTTAGTATGGTTTGGTTAAGGGTTAGGGTTAGGGTCAGGGTTAGGGTCAGGGTTAGGGTTAGGGTCAGGGTTAGGGTTATGGTTAGGGTTAGGGTCAGGGTTAGGGTTAGGGTTCGGGTCAGGGTTAGGGTTAGGGTTAGGGTCAGGGTTAGGGTTAGGGTCAGGGTTAGGGTTAGGGTTAGTAAAGTCATGGTTTGGGTTAGTGTGATGGGCCACCTAATGTTGGAAAAAACGCAAACGCGGTAAAAACGCACTAAAAACGCATACAAACGCATAAAAACGCTGCGTTTTTTTCATGCATGCTCATAAAAATGCTTGAAAAAAACACAGCATTTGTATGCGTTTGTATGCGTTTTTTCAATGCTTTTTTTGCGGGAAAAACGCGCTGCAAAAAAAAGCAAGTGTGAAATTAGCCTAAGCCCACCGGTTAGCACAGCAGCAAATGTTGAGGTGTCGTTGCAAGACCACAGCAGTCAGGGAATCCCACTGTTATATCAACGAAAGACTGATTCTAGGCCATCAGAAAGAACACCAACTCCATCACCATCATCAACCCTCTCTCAGTCCGCCCTGTCCACCGCTACTTCCACCATATGCAGCTCTCAAGTCCAGCTCACCCTCCCAGACACTATGAGTAGGTCAAGAAAGTACTCAGTCTCTCATCCACGTACACTGGGTTTGAACTCCCACATTGCCAAACTAATCTCGTTTGAGATGATGCCCTTTCGGTTGGTGGAAAGCACAGCTTTCCGCGAACTCATGGCCTATGCAGTACCACGCTATGACCTACCCAGTCGCCACTTCTTCTCTCGCAAAGCCATCCCAGCCCTCCACCATCATGTGAAAGACCGCATTGTCCATGCACTCAAGCAGTCAGTGAGCGGAAAGGTGCACCTCACAACTGATGCATGGTCCAGTCGGCATGGCCAGGGCCGTTACGTGTCCATCACTGCGCACTGGGTTAATGTGGTGGATGCAGGGTCCACAGGGGACAGCGGTGGTGGGACAGTGCTGCCTAGCCCACGGTATAGGAAACAGTTGGCTGTAGGCGTTCGACCCTCCTCCTCCTCCTCCTCCTCCAGAAGCCAAAGCTCGTCCACAGAGCGCAGTCGTACGAGCACTCCATCTGCAGCTGCCACTGTTGCACACAATGTGTCCCCCTATCGAGCAGCTAGTGGAAAGCGTCAGCAGGCTGTGTTGCAGATGATGTGTTTGGGCGACAGACACACCGCCGAGGTGCTGGCCGAGTACTTGAAGCGACAAACTGAGTCATGGCTGGGCAGTGTACATCTTGAGGCAGGCAAGGTAGTTAGTGATAACAGCCGTAATTTTGTGGCAGCCATAGCCCTTTCAAAACTCAGCCACATACCTTGCTTGGCTCACACCTTGAACCTGGTGGTGCAGTGCTTCCTCAAAAATTATCCGGAGTTAACAGCCCTGCTCCAGAGGGTGCAAAGACTGTGCGCGCACATCCGCCGGTCGCCTGTACACTCCGTTCGTATGCAGAAGCTGCAGCGATTGCTCCACCTTCCCAACCACCGCCTCATTATCGACATTGCAACAAGGTGGAACTCCACCCTGCACATGGTGGAGCGGCTGTGCGAGCAGAGGCAGGCCATAATGCATTTGTGGGAGGATACACGGCCAGGCACTTTGAGAGCAGACATGGAGTTGACAGGTGTGCAGTGGTCGAAGCTGAAAGACCTTTGTAAAGTCCTTCAGTGTTTTGAGGAATGCACACGGCTGGTAAGCGCAGACGACGCCATCCTAAGCATGAGCATCCCACTTATGCGTCTGCTCATGCAAACTTTGACGCACCTTAAGGAGCAGGCGTCTGCAGCCAATGTTGATGAGGAGGAAGAGGAGGAGGGAATCCTTGATGACATTCAGCCATTGTCTGCTCAGGGACCTCTCCTGGACGAGGTGGAGGAAGAAGAGGAGGAGGAGGATGATGATGGGGATGATTACTTAGGGGAGGAGGATGCATCTCGTGGGGCAAGTGAAAATGTTGGCGTGGCAAGGTCTGGTACAGGGTTTGTGCGTGACTGGAGGGATGTGGATTTGCCAGAAAGTGCTCCTCCACCCAACACTCGCAGTGTATCATTGACACCGGGAACATTGGCCCACATGTCAGATTATGCCTTGCGGATCCTAAAAAGGGACCCCCGCATTGCCAAAATGATGAACGATGACGACTACTGGTTGGCCAGCATCCTGGATCCACGCTATAAAGGCAAATTACAAAACATCATGCCACAGGAGAACCTTGACCTAATATTGGCTAATAAACAAGCAACTCTGGTAAATCGGTTGCTTGAGGCATTCCCAGCACACAGCACCGGTGATGGTTCTCACACGAGCCGTACGGGCCGGGGGCAGCTTGGCAGAGGTGTTCGTGGTGCACACAGCAGAAGTGGGTTGGAGACAGGGGTTTCATGACAATGTTGTGGACTGATTTTTCAAATACCGCTCACACAACTGGTAATACTGCATCGATGGAAAGTGACAGGAGACAGCAGTTGTCAACTATGGTTACAAACTACTTTTCCTCCCATATCGATGTTCTCCCACACAGGTCATTCCCCTTTGACTATTGGGCCGCTAAACTGGACACCTGGCCTGAATTGGCCCAGTATGCCTTACAGGAGCTCGCTTGCCCAGCTGCAAGTGTGCTATCGGAAAGAGTCTTCAGTGCAGCTGGATCAATCCTGACAGAAAAAAGGACCCGTCTGTCAACCCAAAATGTGGATGATCTAACCTTCATTAAAATGAACCATGCATGGGTTTCCAAGGATTTTGTCCCACCTTCCCCTGATGACAAATAGGGTGACAGAAAAATGGCTTGCTTTGGTCCACCTCTTCCTGGTACTTCACCTATTTCGCCTTTTGCATCAGCTGAATGTCCAACATCAACATATGCCACTTTCTAAAACTCCCTAACTGTGCTGCCTCCCCCCCCATGGCCGGGGTCACCACCTAGCGCACAACACCGTGCGAGTGCCGTTGCCCTGGACAGGTGGGTAGGCCGACTCTTGGGCGCGGGCACTGGCACAGGGTCCCTCATAGTGCAATCAAGTGTCTCTGACAGTGGTGGTGCACACCCGCCGTCAGACACACCGCTGTACTATGAGGGGCCCAGTGCCAGTACCGACGCCCACGAGTGGGCCCCCCTTGCTTGGGCAGGGCCCCAGCATTTGCAATCTTTACCTCTCCCTGCTCCTCCGCTGTGTAATCTGGGCCGTCAAATCCATACTGTGCCTGACACCGTCTGAGCCTGCCTCCTGATGTATAGACATATATTTTGAATGTGTACGCTATCCATACATGTTATCCGGGGATACGGTACCCTTTCTAACCTTTGTGCAATCACGTGCAATCCATACTGGGCCTAACACCGTCTGAGCCTGCCTCCTGAGACATATATTTTGAATGTGTACGCTATCCATACATGTTATCCGGGGAAACGGTACCCTTTCTAACCTTTGTGCAATCACGTGCAATCCATACTGGGCTTAACATCGTCTGATCCTGCCTCCTGATGTATAGACATATATTTTGAATGTGTACGCTATCCATACATGTTATCTGGGGATACGGTACCCTTTCTAACCTTTGTGCAATCACGTGCAATCCATACTGGGCCTAACACCGTCTGAGCCTGCCTCCTGAGACATATATTTTGAATGTGTACGCTATCCATACATGTTATCCGGGGATACGGTACCCTTTCTAACCTTTGTGCAATCACGTGCAATCCATACTGGGCCTAACACCATCTGAGCCAGCCTCCTGAGACATATATTTTGAATGTGTACTCTATCCATACATGTTATCCGGGGAAACGGTACCCTTTCTAACCTTTGTGCAATCACGTGCAATCCATACTGGGCCTAACACCGTCTGAGCCTGCCTCCTGATGTATAGACATATATTTTGAATGTGTACGCTATCCATACATGTTATCTGGGGATACGGTACCCTTTCTAAACTTTGTGCAATCACGTGCAATCCATACTGGGCCTAACACCATCTGAGCCTGCCTCCTGGACTTATATTTTGAATGTGTACGCTATCCATACATGTTATCTGGGGATACGGTACCCTTTCTAACCTTTGTGCAATCACGTGCAATCCATACTGGGCCTAACACCGACTGAGCCTGCCTCCTGAGACATATATTTTGAATGTGTACGCTATCCATACATGTTATCCGGGGAAACGGTACCCTTTCTAACCTTTGTGCAATCACGTGCAATCCATACTGGGCCTAACACCGTCTGAGCCTGCCTCCTGAGACATATATTTTGAATGTGTACGCTATCCATACATGTTATCCGGGGAAACGGTACCCTTTCTAACCTTTGTGCAATCACGTGCAATCCATACTGGGCCTAACACCGTCTGAGCCTGCCTCCTGATGTATAGACATATATTTTGAATGTGTACGCTATCCATACATGTTATCTGGGGATACGGTACCCTTTCTAACCTTTGTGCAATCACGTGCAATCCATACTGGGCCTAACACCGTCTGAGCCTGCCTCCTGAGACATATATTTTGAATGTGTACGCTATCCATACATGTTATCTGGGGATACGGTACCCTTTCTAACCTTTGTGCAATCACGTGCAATCCATACTGGGCCTAACACCGTCTGAGCCTGCCTCCTGATGTATAGACATATATTTTGAATGTGTACGCTATCCATACATGTTATCTGGGGATACGGTACCCTTTCTAACCTTTGTGCAATCACGTGCAATCCATACTGGGCCTAACACCTTCTGAGCCTGCCTCCTGAGACATATATTTTGAATGTGTACGCTATCCATACATGTTATCTGGGGATACGGTACCCTTTCTAACCTTTGTGCAATCACGTGCAATCCATACTGGGCCTAACACCGTCTGAGCCTGCCTCCTGAGACATATATTTTGAATGTGTACGCTATTCATACATGTTATCCGGGGATACGGTACCCTTTCTAACCTTTGTGCAATCACGTGCAATCCATACTGGGCCTAACACTGTCTGAGCCTGCCTCCTGAGACATATATTTTGAATGTGTACGCTATCCATACATGTTATCCAGGGATACGATACCCTTTCTAACCTTTGTGCAATCACGTGCAATCCATACTGGGCCTAACACCATCTGAGCCTGCCTCCTGAGACATATATTTTGAATGTGTACGCTATCCATACATGTTATCCGGGGATACGGTACCCTTTCTAACCTTTGTGCAATCACGTGCAATCCATACTGGGCCTAACACCGTCTGAGCCTGCCTCCTGAGACATATATTTTGAATGTGTACGCTATCCATACATGTTATCTGGGGATACGGTACCCTTTCTAACCTTTGTGCAATCACGTGCAATCCATACTGGGCCTAACACCGTCTGAGAATGATAGATGGGGCCCACCATACACTGGAACATTCCAAAGGTGGACATCAGACACTGGAGCAGCATTTACAGGGCCCATTATACACTAGAGCATTAGATATGGGGCCCATTATGTTTGGAGCATTATTTGGGCCCATAAGACAGTAGAGCTTCATCCATGGGGACCAACATATACTGTAGCATTATGTGGAGCTCATCATATACTGTTTCAAACATTATATGGGACCAATGATTCTGTATGGAGAAATAGATGGGCCTCGTCATGAGATGTAAAAAGTGAGGTATTTTTCATTGTACTATACCGCTATTTCTCTGCCGTATCGGAGCATGATGAGTTGTGGTATGTGTTAAAGGGGCGCTCTTTCGCCTAGGGCACATGAAAACCTGGAGCCAGCCCTCCCCCCCCACAGTCTGTAGCCAAATAACCCCCATTTTTCAGTGCGTAACTTTTATTATGAAGTTAATTAAGGTTGACAAGCTTAAGTAAGAAGAATTGATGCTTTTGGCATTCAAATGGGCACTGTTGGTGTGTTTCCTGTCCTCCTCTCACTGCCGACTTTTATTCCCCATTGACTTACATTGGGTTTCGTGTTTCGGGACGACCCTGACTTTTCCCTATAATCGGACGATCTTGCTCGACCCGACTTTTGGAAAAGTCGGGTTTCACGAAACGAAACGCGACCCTAAAAAACCAAAAGTCGCTCAACTCTACTTGTGACAATTTTTTTACCAGCTATGACCTTGGACAAGAACTTCTCAGGAGGAAAATCACCATGGTGGGCACAGTGAAAAAAAACAAACCTGAGCTGCCCGCTGAATTGTTGCAGATGAAGGACAGGGCTCCACTTTCCTCAAAGTTTGTTTTTACAGACACCACCACTGCTGTTTCATACTGCCCAAAAAAATGACGGAATGTGGTACTGATGTCCACACTTCACAAAGATGCAGCTGTGTCATCAGGAAGTGACAATAAGCCCAGAATCATCCTGGACTATAACAAAAACAAAGGAGGAGTGGACAACCTGGACAAGCTGACTGCCACCTACACTTGCCAGCGAATGACTAGGAGATGGCCAACGGTTGTATTTTACAACATCCTTGATGTGTCAGCATTAGAGTTGAGCGATACCGTCCGATACTTCAAAGTATCGTATCGGATGGTATCGGCCGATCTTTAAAAAAAGTATCGGTATCGCCGATTCCGATACCGGAAGTCCCATTCAAGTCTATGGGACTTCCGGTATCGGAATAAGAAAAACCCTTTCCTGCCCTTGTACAGCCTCTCTGGGGTCTGTACGGGCCTTTCGGGGGGCTGTGCCGGCCTGCCAGGGGGTCTGTGCAGGCTCCGGTGGTCTGTGCCGGCCTGCCGGTGGTCTGTGCAGGCTCCGGGGGGCTGTGCCGGCCTGCCGGGGGGCTGTGCCGGCCTGCCGGGGGGCTGTGCAGGCTCCGGGGGGCTGTGCCAGCCTGCCGGGGGGCTGTGCCGGCCTGCCGGTGGTCTGTGCAGGCTCCGGGGGTCTGTGCAGGCATCGTCCGATGGGACTACAAGTCCCATCGGGCGATGCCTGCTACCATGACAGTGATTGACACATTAGCCAATGATGGGACAGTAGTAGTCCCATCATCCGGCTAATGTGTTAAATGTAAAAAAAAAAAAAAAAAAATTACATGCTACATACATACAACATGCATACTACATACATGCTACATTCATACTACATACTACATACATGCTACATTCATACTACATAAATACTACATGCAACATACATACTACATATATACTACATGCATGCTACATACATACTGCATGCTACATACATACCACATATATACTACATACATACTACATGCATGCTACATGCATGCTACATGCTACATACATAACACATATATACTACATGCATGCTACATACATACTACATGCTACATACTACATGCATGCTACATACATACTACATGCTACATACTACATATATACTACATGCATGCTACATACATACTACATGCTACATACATACTACATATATACTACATGCATGCTACATACATACTACATGCTACATACTACATGCATGCTACATACATACTACATGCTATATACTACATATATACTACATGCATGCTACATACATACTACATGCTACATACATACTACATATATACTACATGCATGCTACATACATACTACATGCTACATACATACTACATATATACTACATGCTACATACTACATGCTACATACATACTACATATATACTACATTCATACTACATACTACATATATACTACATGCATGCTACATACATACTACATGCTACATACATACTACATATATACTACATGCATGCTACATACATACTACATGCTACATACATACTACATATATACTACATGCATGCTACATACTACATGCTACATACATACTACATATATACTACATGCATGCTACATACTACATATATACTACATGCATGCTACATACATACTACATGCATGCTACATACATACTACATGCATGCTACATACATACTACATACATACTACATGCATACCACATATATACTACATACATACAATACATTCATACAATACATACATAGACATACAGTACATATAACATAGAGTAACAAACTTACCAATACTTGTCACATTGTTCCCCGAAGCCATTGTCTTTTCCGGGATAAATATTAACATAACAAACCACAAAAATACTCACCCACGATCCGAAGCAGTCCACGAGTGTGTCCCACGACGATCTTGGGTAGAGAACTGCAGCATCAGATGATGCTGCCGTTCTCTACGGGCTGCAGGAATCCAATGACGGAAGGTAGGTATCCTTCCGCACTGTATTCCTCCGCCACTTAAAAAAAAAAAAGTCCCTAGTCTCACTTTATGCCATTGCTGTGTGGGAAATTCCCACACAGCAATGGCATAAAGTGAGACTAGGGACTTTTTTTTTTTTAAGTGGCGGAGGAATACAGTGCGGAAGGATACCTACCTTCCGTCATTGGATTCCTGCAGCCCGTAGAGAACGGCAGCATCATCTGATGCTGCAGTTCTCTACCCAAGATCGTCGTGGGACACACTCGTGGACTGCTTCGGATCGTGGGTGAGTATTTTTGTGGTTTGTTATGTTAATATTTATCCCGGAAAAGACAATGGCTTCGGGGAACAATGTGACAAGTATTGGTAAGTATGTTACTCTATGTTATATGTACTGTATGTCTATGTATGTATTGTATGAATGTATTGTATGTATGTAGTATATATGTGGTATGTATGTAGCATGTAGTATGTATGTGGTATGTATGTAGCATGCATGTAGTATGTATGTAGCATGCATGTAGTATGTATGTAGTATGTATGTAGTATGTATGTAGCATGCAGTATGTATGTAGCATGTATGTAGTATGTATGTAGTATATATGTAGTATGTATGTAGCATGCATGTAGTATGTATGTAGTATGTATGTAGCATGCATGTAGTATGTATGTAGTATGTATGTAGCATGCAGTATGTATGTAGCATGTATGTAGTATGTATGTAGTATATATGTAGTATGTATGTAGCATGCATGTAGTATGTATGTAGTATGTATGTAGCATGCAGTATGTATGTAGCATGTATGTAGTATGTATGTAGTATATATGTAGTATGTATGTAGCATGCATGTAGTATGTATGTAGCATGCATGTAGTATGTATGTAGTATTTTTTTTTTTTTTTTTTTTTTTTTTTTAACATTTAACACATTAGCCGGATGATGGGACTACTACTGTCCCATCATTGGCTAATGTGTCAATCACTGTCATGGTAGCAGGCATCGCCCGATGGGACTTGTAGTCCCATCGGACGATGCTTGCACAGACCCCCGGACATCAGCACAGCCCCCCGGCAGGCCGGTACAGACCCCCACAGGGTGCACAGACCACCGGCAGGCCGGCACAGCCCCCCGGCAGGCCGGTACAGACCCCGGGCAGTCCACACAGCCCCCCCGGCAGGCCGGCACAGCCCCCCGGCAGGCCGGCAGAGACCCCCGGAAGGCCCGAAATGACGGTGCATCATGATGCGCACACACCGCGCATCATGATGACGTCAGGCCGTCAATCAACTGAACTTCCGATTCCGATGCCGAATTCCGATATTGAAAAAATATTGGAAGTCGGTATCGGAATTCCGATACAGCAAGTATCGGCCGATACCCGATACTTGCGGTATCGGAATGCTCAACACTAGTCAGCATGCAATTCATTTGTGTTGTGGACCCACATTCACCAAGGATGGAATTCAAGGGAAAAAAGCAAGCGGAGGATGTTTCTTGAGGAACTAGGAAGATCCCTTGTCAAGGCGCACATTGACCAAAGGGGACGAGTGCCCCGAGACCCAGCCGCTGCAGCCTTGGTCCGACAACTCCAGAGCTCAACAAGTGCTTCGTCCACACCCACAGCAACACATAGAGCATCATCACCAGCATCCTCCTCAACCAGGCCTGCCTCAACATCAACCACAACAGCCACAACCCCAGTGGGACCACCTGATTCTAAAAGAAAGAGGTGTCAGGTCTGCCCTAGCAATAAGGACAGAAAGACAAACACATCGTGCTTCGCCTGCAAAAAATACCTCTGCAAAGAACACACAAAAAATGTCACTTTTTGCCACACATGCATCTAAATACTAATGCATCTAAAAACAAGTACTTGATTTCTGTTGATTTGATTTGCTTTATTGATTGTTGTTTGTTTGTTTGACCTAGAAAAGCTACTTTTTATTATTATTGCTATTAATGTTAATATAATTTTCATCTTTTATTTGTATTAAAGTTCTATAAAAAAAAAATCTGTTTTTTGCCTTTTTCATAAAGTAGTTAGATATGGGTCAAAATTGACACCATAGATGTTACTAGAGTTAATGATATAAAATATATATATGTATATTTTTTTACTTTTAAGAAATGTGTTCTAAAACCCTTCAGTAATAGTCAGGTAATATAACAAACTTTTTTACGTTTATATTATTCTCTTGAGGTTCATTTGACAATATTTTTATATTGAAAATGAAGGGTATGCTCTCAAATGAAAGGCCCAGGGGGCCACAACAAAAATATTAAAATCAATCCTTCCATGGATGAGAAACCCTAACAAGGTAACTAAGAGGTAAGAAACAAATTGGATCATAAATAACTGTTTTTAGGGTATCCTAGGGGTGATTTAAGACACGGGTCAAAACCGACCCGTTAACATAAGAAAGAGTAACAGAAAGCTAACACTAGAGGAAGGATATCTAACTATCCCCATTCTGCCCCTTACAATTTATTTTCCAAAACTATCTGGTCCCTTGTATCATCTCGTTGCACCCTCCATGATCGTAATAGCACTTTATCTGACTTGTACAGACCCTGGCTGATGACCGGTTCATGAAGCGTTATGTGAATCCCCTATTTATTATATTGGTGGCTGGAGCATATATGACGTCTCTTTTTAACATTTCCCTTTTGTTCCCCTAATTTCCTCATAGAGTGTAAGCTCTTGTAATCAGGAACTTCACTCTTCTTGGTATCTGTTACATTTTCTGTTACTCTGTATTGTCTGATATTGTTTGTACATATCCATTCTGAATTGGAAGGCTATGTCCACATGTTGCGGATTTGTTGTGGATCTGCAGCGGGTTTTCTGAGCAGAATTGCAACAGATCCACAAATGATTACTAAAGCAATAGCATTACTGAATTGCTGGAACATGGTGCAGAAAATTCCGTCCTGATTCGCAGCGTTTTATTTTCCGCAGCATGTCTATTATTTTGGCGCATCTGCAGCATTTCTCACCCATTGACTTTCAATAAGGCACTCAAATCCGCAACAAACCCGCAGGTGTAACATTGTGTGCGGATTTCATGCAGATTTCACTGAAATACTGCAGCGGATTTTTAAAATGCAAATGTATCAGAATGAAGAAGAGTATGTGGGAGGAGAATCAACAATGGAAGGAAGACTTGAAAAACGTTATTTTTTTATTAATTTTTTTTTTCCCGTAGTACATCTTTATTAACATAACAAACCTGCAGACTAAACCACATCCAAATCTACATGTAAATCCACATCAAAACCGCATGAAATCTGCACAAAAAAATCTGTGGCATTTCCAATGCATTTTCTGCCAAGACATCCATAAGACGGGCAGAAATTTTCTGCCAGCAAATTTGCAATGTGCTCATATAGCCTAAAGTGCTGAGTCACTTTTTTTTGCTATATAAATAAAAACTATTCTTATTATAAATGTATAAAAATCATAAAAAAAAGCCTATAACTTTCAATCATACACTTGGTTCCGTTTTTATCCAATGCTTTTTTGCACTTTTGCAATGATTACATCCATCATTATCGCACGATGGGACAAATCACAGGTAATTTATTACATCACAGTCCTATAGTTGCTTAAATTGTTCTTGTATTTTTAAACAGATTTGATACCATGGAGGAAAAGTCAGACGTGTTTGCAAAATATGATGAGTTTAAAAAGGAGCTGAAAGAAGGTTTGCATTGCATTGGTTCTCTGAGTCCTCTGACAAGGTTAAACAGGTTATCCAGTTGTTAATAATGATGAATCATAATAATAATAATCTTTATTTTTATATAGCGCTAACACATTCTGCAGTGCTTTACAGTTTGCACACATTTCATCACTGTCCCCAATGGGGCTCACAATCTGAATTCCCTATCAGTATGTCTTTGGAGTGTGGGAGGAAACCGGAGTACCCGGAGGAAACCCACGCGAACACGGGGAGAACATACAAACTCCTTGCAGATGTTGTCCTTGGTGGGATTCGAACCCAGGACCCAGGCTAACCACTGAGCCACCGTGCTGCCCATCATTCCTCAGGATAGGTCTTTTTTATCAAAACGGTGGTACAACGGTATGAAGAGGCTAGGTGATTGATCCCTGACCACCGCTGCCTTTTCTTAGACAGGTGATGCCGCCGTAAATCGGTCACAAATCCTTGTTGCGCCTCAGACTCATTCCTGTCTATGCACCTTAGCTGTAAACTAAGCAAAGCAACCATCCAATGTAGGTGACTGTGCACGGTGAGCGGATCTGCACCCTGACAACGAGGACTCATTATTATTACAAAGTATAAAAACCATTTAAATAGCTGGAGAGCTCTGCAGGAATAATGCTTACAATTGTACACTTGAAGATAATGTAGCAGATTTTTGCCAATGAACCCGTCTATCAGGATAACTGTTTCATTGTCGTTATAGATGAGGGTTCAGTTTATCTTCAACATTCTTCTGGAGCATATCCTAGTTTTGACTTTTGGGCCAATCAGAATGACAAAATCACCCCATGACGGAGTGTTTGCTCATTCATCATGTGATTTCTGCCTTGTGTAGAAGAAATAATTATGGGTTTATACAAATGTTTATTCCAGACAATCTGCTATTATCATTGGTCTTTGTAAATTGACCTTTTGTCTGTGAATTCAAGTGCTATCACCAAGACAACTGAATGTGTTGTATTTTACTAAAGCTTTGCCACTGTAATACCCTATTTTTTGGCCTATTACCCCCAGATTTGTAAGGGGCGCTGAGGTGCGTCTTGTAGTGCGGATGTACTTAGCTCACTGTGATAGGCTGTAAGCAGCTGTCTAGCGGCTCACAAGAGGCAGGAGTAGGGTTGCCGTTGCAAGCTGCCAGTGACTCGGGAGACCTGGATGGGTCCATGATGTGGGAAATACAGTGGAGGAAATAAGTATTTGATCCCTTGCTGATTTTGTTGGTTTGCCCACTGACAAACACATGAACAGTCTATAATGCTCACCACCCCCCTAAATTCTGGCCATCTATTGACACTGTTATCATTATTCACACTGCTGTTAGTGTTGGCAACATTAGCACACAATGCAGCCTAGCTCTGGAGCGGAAGGAAGGTCAGTAGCATTATATTCTTTTGTGTGTGTGCAGCATAACAGGAGGCATATTGTCCCAGATATGCCCAGGATGTGGAATATAATATAGATACCAGGATAGGTGACATACATACCAGGATGGGGACATATATATCAGGATGGGGACATATATTTATCAGGATGGAGGGCATATATTTACCAGGATGAGGACATATATATCAGGATGGGGACATATATATCAGGATGGGGACATATATATCAGGATGGAGGACATATATATCAGAATGGGGACACATATATCAGAATGGGGACATATATATCAGGATGGGGACATATATACCAGGATGGGGACATATATATCAGGATGGGGACATATATATCAGGATGGAGGACATATATATCAGGATGGGGACACATATATCAGGATGGGGACACATATATCAGGATGGGGACACATATATCAGGATGGGGACATATATATCAGGATGGGGACATATATTTATCAGGATGGAGGGCATATATTTACCAGGATGGGGACATATACAGTATATCAGGATGGGGACATATATATCAGGATGGGGACATATATATCAGGATGGAGGACATATATATCAGGATGGGGACACATATATCAGGATGGGGACATATATATCAGGATGGGGACACATATATCAGGATGGGGACATGTATATCAGGATGGGGGCATATATACCAGGATGGGGGCATATATATCAGGATGGGGACACATATATCAGGATGGGGACATATATATCAGGATGGGGACACATATATCAGGATGGGGACATATATATCAGGATGGAGGACATATATATCAGAATGGGGACACATATATCAGGATGGGGACATATATTTATCAGGATGGAGGGCATATATTTACCAGGATGGGGACATATATATCAGGATGGGGACATATATTTATCAGGATGGAGGGCATATATTTACCAGGATGGGGACATATATATCAGGATGGGGACATATATATCAGGATGGAGGGCATATATTTACCAGGATGGGGACATATATATCAGGATGAGGACATATATATCAGGATGGGGACATATATATCAGGATGGGGACATATATATCAGGATGGAGGACATTATTATCAGGATGGGGACACATATATCAGGATGGGGACATATATATCAGGATGGGGACACATATATCAGGATGGGGACATATATACCAGGATAGGTGACATACATACCAGGATGGGGACATATATACCCAGATGGAGGGCATATATATCAGGATGGAGGGCATATATATCAGGATGATGACATACATACCAGGATGGGGACATATATATCAGGATGGGGACACATATATCAGGATAGGTGACATACATACCAGGATGGGGACATATATACCAGGATGGAGGGCATATATACCAGGATGGGGACATATATACCAGGATGGGGAGATCTGCATTATGGTTTATTGTAGACATTAGCCAGTTGTATCTGCTGTTTCAAACAGCATGCACCTGGCAGATCTGCCCAATGCATCTATAAGCAAGCGCCATCTGTAAAACCCTGGCTTTTGCAATACATGTATGGCCATGTTGTTGAAGGAGTAGAACAAATGAGACCCGCGCATAAACACTTTCATTAAAATATTTCATAAATAAAGCTTAATTATTGCATGCTGATTAAACCATAGATGTACGTAAGTGTTTTTTTGGTTAACCAAACTGTTCTATTGTTCGAGGTTTTGCAGTGTATTGTGTGACTAACATTTTTTAAACATCATAGTTGCTGCAGAGAGTATATTTGATATAAAAAATTTGCACAATCATTTATTTAAACTTTTTGTCTTCATTCTCAACTTCAACGACTCATTTCTGAACAATTTGCAAAAATGTTTAAAAGCCAGTTTTGTTCCTACTGACATATACTATTGTATATTTATACAAACTTATTGTAAATGGGTAATGCTTTTGTACTGAATATATTCTTCATTTTTTCAGATTGAACAAAAATCTAAAAAAGCCTTTCTCACAGCCTGGGGAATGGCGAACATTAGAGATACAGTGATTCTAAAAAGCCGGTCCTCTTCTCATAAAATTGGGCCTATTGGAGGAACGGCCATGTATATGGCACCAGAATACGTGATTCCGTATGAGCTTACAAACATGAAGACTGACGTGTGGTCACTTGAAGCAACACTGCTTGAATTATTTAGTAACCAAGAACCTTGGGCCACAAGGAATGCCAGGGAATTTTATGTGTGGCACTCAAATCGGAAATACCACCATATGCAGCGGCTTTTGTAAATAGCAAAATTTTAACAATTATAAAAAATTGTTTTGCATACAATGCAAATGATAGACCAACCCCTTCAGATATAATAGGGCAAATTAAATGTATGGAGGGAGTTAATTTACAATCCCATTATGGATATTCATGCTAGCATTATGACATTATTTACCTCATTTTTGTTTACGGAGGATCTTTGAAGTTTATTTTTTTAGGGGGATTGCTATCTGTTGTATGTGCTGGTAAGGCTCCCAGAACATATATCATACATAAACATTGGCCCCATTAAATTTAGAAGATTTATTGTGTCTCTTCTGGACTTTTTCATATATATATATATATATATATACAGATGTATTTAAAGGGATTGTCCAAGACATGTAAAACCACGTTGAATTCCCATGTGCATTCTTAAAAAAAATAAAACAAACAAAAACCTATCCTCAACTCTGGTGCGAGCATGGTTCCAGCCTTGTCTGAAGTAACATACCTAGGGGCAAGTTTACAGAGTTATGACACTCATGCAACACAACCAATCCCCGCCTGGCATTTCCCTCCCCACCTTTGGATTGTTAACAGGAAGTAGGCACTGCAGCTCACTTCCTGCTCAGCTTACCAAGGTGGAGAGGCAAACGCTGAGCGGTGATTGGTCACTGAGCACATGTGTCATAACTCTGTAAAGTTAGCCCTAGGTATGTGACTTCAGACATCGCTGGAACCACGCTCGCACCAGAGTGGAGGATCGTTTTTTTTCAGTGTTATGAGGGCACAAAAGGGGCTTGGTAAGGTGTTGTACAAGTAGTGTTCAAGTTAAATTAGCTATCCTAATAAACTTTTTTATTCAAAGCCATCTATTAAACAAAATAAGATATTACTCTATTTGTTTTTTTAGCTAAGTAGCATGTGTTCTTTCATTTGTTTTATTCACAAACATTGCAAAACAAGTACAAACAGTACCATATCATCAATAAAGAATGTGTCGTTACATTGCTTTCCGTGTTAAAAATGTAATGTTAATAATTCATAGAACCTTTACAAAGAAAGGAGAGGGGCAGTAATGCTGATGTTTCCCTATTTAAGTATAATTCGTAGTGTTTAGTAAACATATGTATTGTTAAAATAACACCAGGTACCATTTCTTCCACTTTATACCTAAAGAGCACCATATCATCAGCATAAAAGCCAACACTATGTAGCTGATCCGCTATAGTAATAACCTTCCGCTGGACCATATCCTTATTGCCAGTGGCTCAATAGCAAGAACAAAAAGAGCTAGGGACAGAGGACATCCTTGTTGCCTTCATCTTTCTACTAAAAAGGGTTCAGATGCAACATTAATAATTACAATTCAGACCTGTGGGACACATACAACATATGAATCCATTAATGGAATCTGGGACCAAACGAAGACTACTGAAGACAAGTGGATATCAAAGGTAAATCCAGGCAGTCAAAAGCCTTAGACGGGTCCAATGAAGGGCACGGCCAAATTATTAAGATGTATTACAGAACTATATTGTACAATGGACTGAAAACTCATAATATTAATAGACATGCTTATCCTGTGCATAAATCCATTTTCTGGATTTCTTATTCGTAGGATGACTGATAAAAGTACTTGGGAAGAGAATCCCCCACAGATGTCTGTAAGCATACCTCTACTAGGAGAGGCACTAAAATATCTCGGAATCTACCATATAACTCTATGGAAAAACTATTGGACCCTGGTGCTTGACCTGAGGGCATGTTTGCAATGGGCATAGTTATATTTATACAGCCCAAATTGCATCTAAAAAGGATTATTTACAAGGTTATTTACAAGGGTTCAGTATAGGGAATTCTGTAAGACATAAATAAGTGCGACCCTCCAAAACATCATAATTACTTCTAGAGGTATCTAACTATTTAAATGATTTATAACATTCCTAAAAAGAAAAGAGAACGTAATCGGCAGAAGTAACTATAGGACTACTTTGTTACAAATATGAAGTATGGTATTAAGATACTTTATGTTGAGGACCATAAAATGGCATGACCTTACTCACTTTAGTCCCTAGTTGAAAGTATAAAGGGTAATGTAAAAACAGTTTACATTCAGATTTAGTATCCATGTGTTGTTTATAAAGTCTATAGCAACATAACCATTCTACTCTATTTTTATTACATTTCTCACAATACACCTTAATTGTTCTTAAAGGGAACCTGTCAGCAGTTTTTGCCAGTATAAGATGCGGCCACCGCCTTAGAAGTCTTATCTACAGCATTCTATAATGTTGTAGATAAGCCCTCAATAAGAACTGAAAGATAAGTAAAATAACTTGTATTATACTCACCCAGGGGTGCGGTCAAGTCCGATGGGCGTCACAGGTCCTGGTCTGGCACCTCCCATCTTCTTGCTACGCCACCTTCCTGCTTGCTTCATTGCTCCGGGGCCATAGCGCTCCTGCACAGGCGTACTTATCTGCCCTGTTGAGGGCAGAGTAGAGTATTGCATTGCGCAGTCACCGGGAAAGGTCAGAGAGGCCCAGCGCCTACGCACAGCCGGAATTTGCTCTGCCGCCAATGCGGCCGATAAGTACACCTGCGCACAAGGGCGATGCCGGGGAGCGATGAAGCAAGCAGGAGGACGGCATTGTAAGAAGATGTGAGGCGCCGTTCCTGGACCCGCGACACCCATTGGACGGACCGCCTCACAGGTGAGTAAAATAAATCTTATTTTTCTTATCTTGAAGGTCGGATCAGGGGCTTATCTACAGAATTATAGAATGCTGTAGATAAGCCCTGATAGGTGGTGGCTGCATCTTATAGCGGCCAAAGCAGCTGAGTAAAAATACATATTTATGTTTTTATTACTTATTTATATTATTATGATATACAAAGTACTATGTGGTTATCCGACTGTTTACAAAAAACAAAATGTCACAATAGAACATTACACTTTCACATTCTGTCCAATAAATGTATAGATAGAATTGGCTTCACTAAAGTTCTTAGGAATGTCTGCTTTCATTATCTTGAGTTTGCTCATAAAATAGGATGGTAGATGTATAGAGCTAGTTGTGGCATTTTGAATTGTCGATCGATCCTCAAATGTTGTTCCATGAAGTTGTGTGCTGCACAGCCATCTAAAAGATTTATTTCCAACTTGAAAAGGCTCATCTGCATCACAACAATAGTTTGTGGCATATTCCAGGAGGTCCTTGTCAACACATTGGAACTGATTGTTTGAACCTAAGAAAAGATAGAGTTCAATATATTAACTAGCAAATTATCAGATTGATTGAAATTAATACATTTACTCTGAAAATGCGTACAATTACATTGTAATATTTTAGCACCCACACGAAAATTTTCTATTAGTTTTCATCTTTATTTCTCTGTGTATGTAAATTTCATACTTTTTTTTTCCTTTATGAAATCGGACGATGGGAACCTGCTAGTTTTACATTGTGTATGTTTAATACAAATTCAACTTGAAGAACATAATTTCATAATATAATACTATTTTTTCTTTAATGTCAGATTTTTGGCAAATGATAAATTAAAAGATAGGTACAGTCAAACTTTTGGACAAGTGTACCCTTTAATACAGATGTGTCACTTCAACAAATGGCATTCATCATGTACAGAAAGATAATACAAGGCACTTAGGAATATATTGTGATTTTGCATATTGGCTCCTATGGGGGCTTGATTAATTTTGCAATCAGATCATACACTGCTCATATCCAGGGATTACGATGAGGCTGAAATCCATAGGTTGTCATGCTTGTACACAACTAAAAAACTATACCTCTGTGCTCCAGAAATTATCACTTTCTGTGGATTACGGCGATCACCGGCCACCCACAGGACAGCGTCAGGATTACTCATCTGATCCCGCAATGTAATGGCAATGTAGCGGCAACCTCTGATTGCATCCTTGGGTCAGCGATGGTGGAGGGAACGGAGCATTCCCTGTTGGTGCATGTTAGATCACACTGTCAGTGTTTTATAGCGCAATCTAAGAAGTTAACAAAGAAATGCCTGTACATGACGGTTTATGAGATCAGCTGCCATGCATGGGGAATGATACGCACTCAGTGAGTGAGCCCACATCTAATGGAGGGAAACAGCCAAGGACCTACTCCTACGTGCAATTGGGGAACAGATCATTTTGTATCAGCTCACAATTATCCAGTGCTATATGCGAGGCACTTACGTTCGGGTTTCAATCTAGATGATTGAGGTGAAACCCCCGATGTATACAGTCATATGTTAAAGTTTGGGCACCCCTATTAATGTTAACCTTTTTTCTTTATAACAATCTTGGTTTTTGCAACAGCTATTTCAGTTTCATATATCTAATAACTGATGGACTCAGTTATATTTCTGGATTCAAATGAGGTTTATTGTACTAACAGAAAATGTGCAATCTGCATTTAAACAAAATTTGACCGCTGCAAAAGTATGGGCACCCTTATCATTTTCTTGATTTGAGCACTCCTAACTACTTTTTACAATTCACGATCATTGCAATGCAGTTCTGCTATCAAAGCTGCACTGTCAGAAGCTTCAATGATAATGCTGCCAGTTAGTGTTCATTATGACCTTGGGTCACTATGGTGATCTGGCCCTCACAATCGACGGGGCCACCGATCGTAGGACAGAGGTAGCGCGATCCCTCTCAAAATTCAATAAATACCGCAATTGATACGGATCGCATCAATAAGGTGTTTAAACAGCCAGAGACGGCGTGGCGACAGTACTTGGCTGTGAGAGTCTAGGCACAGCTATCAGGAAAGCCAATTCTGAATGAATGTAAGAAAGGAATGGATGCTTTTCTTGTGAGTAACAGTATAGAAGGTTACGAATAACAGAATATTATAGGTAGATGGTTGACCCAGCTTAGGGGAAGGAATTTTTTTCCCTAAGGAGAAAATTGGCTTCTACTCTGTGGGTTTTTTGCCTTCCCCAGGATCAACAATGCAGAACAGCTGCACAAAAAATAGGCTGAACTAGATGGACATAAGGTCTTCCTTCAGCCTATCAGTAACTATGTTACTAAGTCCCCTTCCGTGCATTACCACATAAGCAGCTGATAAATTCTTGAAGATTAATCTTAATCAAGGGATAATTAAATAGATTATCACTTGGCTGATAAATAGATATCAAAATGTTGGAGTCAATGTTGTCCATTCTGAGGAGAGTCAAGTTCTAAGTGGTGGACCTCAAGTGTCTGTACTTGATCCTATTCATTTTTATGCTTTTGTAAGTGACATAAGAGAAGGTGTAGAAGACATTTTTCTCAGTTTGCTGATGACACAAATTTGTGTAAAAGGGTACATATTACTGCCTGCATCAATAACATGGAAATATATTTCACTTGACTATAAAATTGTCTGAAGAATAGAAAGTGCAGTTCAGTGTGTCCAAAATAATTCATGTAGTCACAAAGCACACTACATTTGACATGTATCTTCAGACCAGGCATGTAACCGGCTGCACTAGGGTTCCCCAGTACTTGCATGTGACAACTACTCGACAATATGTAAATAGTAATGAAATCTTCACCTCTACCTCGGCTGGCATTCCCTCCCTCCCCTCTGTGCTGATGTCAGTCACTCTGAAAAGCTGCTGACTGCCTCAAGCGCTCCCTCCGCCTCAGAGGAACACAGTGCAGGACTTGAAGATTGCAAACTTTACCATCTCAGATAACAGGAAGAAAATCCCAGAAGTTAATACAAGAAAAAAAATGGAGACTAATGCACCCGGTATTGATTTCCACTGAACTCTCCTTGTGTGCTTGCAGTTTACATAGGATAGGGGGTGAGTATAAATAAAAGGAATACATTAACAGAAAGCACATCACCAGAGGAATAGGAAAATGATAACAGATACAGTACATTGGATTCTTGACAGATTCCCTTTAAAGAACTGAATCTTGAAGGGAATGGGTGACCTAACTGAAACAGTTAAATATGTAACATGACGAAAGAAGGAAAGTAGATAAAGACTTGAAAGCTTTACAGATATTTAAAGTAGAAATTATGTTAAGGGTGTTATTTTGTTACTAAAATACTTCCACCCAAGAAGACAGAAGCATAACCTTAATTTAATAATGGGGGGGGATCAGACTAAAAGTCTGGAAATAGTTTTACACTGATATATTAGTTCATATACTTACCAGCCAGGGCTGTTGTCAGGTTGCTTTAAGTCGGAAATTCAAACATGTCTATGATACGTGCATGTCTATCCTAACAGAAGTATCAATGTAAGTGCAGACTAGTAGCCAGAGGAGTTTTTTCTATTCCAATCTTGTATGTGATGCTCCTTTGCAATATACCATTAAAACACAATTTACAAATATTTTGGTAATACACAAGTGTATAATTTACCGGCCAAAGTTCACCTTCTGGCGGAGAATAATAGAACATTTCTGGTTTCCCAAATGGGCCAGCAGCACCTCTTTGTTTCCCGATGTTGTGGTTGTTCCACTCTATACTCTCCAATTTTAGTTCATTTTGTATCAGCTTCATAAAGCTGAACTGCAAACAATGTCTGAAAAGAAAGTCACACATTTCTTCTAGATACCGAGGGCACCCTTGTAGAATAACAAGTTAACAATTTCTCTATATATTCACAGTAGAACTTACATGTGGATGGGGTTTGATATATCCAAAATGCCACTTAATAATAATAATAATAAATTTTATTTTTATAGCGCCGACATATTCCGCAGCACTTTACATTTCAGAGGGGATTTGTACAGACAATAGACATTACAGCATAACAATAATCACATACAGTAGATTATAACAAATACCAAGAGGAGTGAGGGCCCTGCTCGCAAGCTTACAGTCTATGAGGAAAGAGGTAGACACGAAAGGTGGGTGGTAACAGTTGCCCTGATTGTATGGACCAGCCATAATGTTAAGTGTGTAACAGTACAGACACAGAGGGCTAATGGATGCATAAAGCATGTGGGAACATGATGCTGGGAACCTGGTTATGGTAAAACTTTTGGCTCTGCCACACAGGGATAGGTTAGGTTAATGTGTTGAGGCGATAGGCCAGTCTGAATAAATGCGTTTTCAGGACACGCTTAAAATTGTGGGGATTGGGG
This sequence comes from Dendrobates tinctorius, assembly GCF_039654945.1. Classification (NCBI taxonomy): domain Eukaryota; kingdom Metazoa; phylum Chordata; class Amphibia; order Anura; family Dendrobatidae; genus Dendrobates; species Dendrobates tinctorius. The sequence goes on along the minus strand of NW_027361859.1, from coordinate 88,850 downwards.
ACTAATCGTATTGACCTGGGAAGTGCATTCCAAAGAATTGGCGCGGCACGTGTAAAGTCTTGGAGACGGGAGTGGGAGGTTCTGACTATTGAGGATACTAACCTCAGGTCATCAGCAGAACGGAGGGCGCGGGTAGGGTGGTATACTGAAACAAGGGAGGAGATGTAGGGTGGTGCTGAGCCATGGAGGGCTTTATGGGTGAGGGTAATAAGTTTATACTGAATTCTGGAGTGGATGGGTAGCCAGTGTAATGACTGGCACAAGGTAGAGGCATCGGTGTAACGATTGGTGAGGAATATGATCCTGGCTGCAGCATTCAAGACAGATTGGAGAGGGGAGAGTTTGGTAAGAGGGAGACCGATTAGAAGAGAGTTACAATAGTCGAGACGAGAATGAATAAGAGAAACAGTAAGAGTTTTTGCAGAGTCAAAAGTAAGAAAAGGTCGAATTCTAGAAATGTTTTTGAGGTGCAGATGACAAGAGCGAGCCAGTGATCGAATGTGGGGGGCAAAGGAAAGCTCGGAATCAAGTATGACCCCAAGACAGCGGGCATGTTGCTGGGGAGTAATAGTGGAACCACACACGGAAATGGCAATGTCAGGTGTAGGTACATTAGTAGCGGGAGGAAACACAAGGAGTTCAGTCTTTGACAGGTTCAGTTTCAGATATAGTGAGGACATGATATTAGACACAGCGTTTAGACAATCGCCAGTGTTTTCTAGAAAGGCTGGCGTGATGTCAGGAGAAGAAGCGTATAATTGGGTGTCATCACCATAGAGATGGTACTGGAAACCAAATCTACTGATTGTTTGACCAATAGGGGCAGTGTACAAGGAGAAGAGGAGGGGGCCTAGAACCGATCCTTGAGGAACCCCAACAGTAAGGGGAAGGTGAGAGGAGGAGGAACCGGCAAAAGAAACAGTAAAGGAGCGGTCGGAGAGATAGGAGGAGAACCAGGAGAGAACGGTGTCCTTGAGGCCAATGGAATGGAGCATAGTGAGGAGGAGCTGATGATCCACAGTGTCGAATGCTGCAGAGAGATCCAAGAGAATTACCATGGAGTAATGACCATTTGATTTAGCTGTTAGCAGATCATTAGAGACTTTAGTGAGGGCAGTTTCAGTGGAGTGTAAAGAGCGGAAACCGGATTGGAGAGGGTCGAGAACAGAGTTTTCTGAGAGATAGCGGATAAGACGGGAGTGGACCAGGCGTTCCAGGAGTTTAGAGATGAAGGGAAGATTAGAGACAGGTCTATAGTTAGCGGCACAGTTTTGGTCGAGGGATGTTTTTTTAAGTAGTGGATGTATGATGGCATGCTTAAATGAGGAGGGAAAAATACCAGAAGAGAGAGAGAGGTTAAATATTTTAGTTAGGTGATGGGTGACAGCAGGGGAAAGGGACTGGAGGAGATGTGACGGAAATGGGTCACTGGTGCAAGTAGTTGGGCGAGAAGATGCAAGGAGCCTGCTTACTTCTTCTTCTGTGACTGGTTCAAAATCAGAGAGTGAGTTAGATGCAGTGGGGGAGGGAGGACAGTGCATGGTATGAGGGGATTTGGAGATAATTTCCTGTCGGATCTGGTCAATTTTTTCTTTGAAGTAATTGGCCAGATCGTCAGCTCGGAGCTCCGTGGTTGGGGCCTGTACTCTTGGATTGAGTAGAGAATGAAAAGTGTCAAAGAGACGTTTCGGGTTATTGGACAGTGAGATGATGAGGGTGTTGAAATAGGTTTCTTTAGAGAGGTGAAGGGCAGTGTTGTATGTTCTAAGCATAAACTTAAAATGGATGAAATCTTCGTGTAGATTGGATTTTCTCCACAGACGTTCGGCGCACCTGGAGCACCGCTGCAGGAAACGTGTTTGCACCGTGTGCCAGGGTTGTCGCCGTCTGCGTTGTGGTGTTCTATTTATAGGGGGTGCAAATTCATCCAGGGCACTTTGAAGTGTTTCATTGTAATGCTTCAATGCAGAATCAGGACATGAGAGGGAGGAGATAGGGGCCAATGAAGACTGCAAGTTCTTCAGAAGTTTCTGGGTGTTAATGGCCTGTATGTTTCTATAAGTCTGGACAGTGGGGGTGACCTGAGCAGCCTGGCAGTTCTTTATAGAGAATGAAAGAAGATTGTGGTCAGAGAGCGGGAGAGGGGAGTTTGCAAAATCATCCACTGCACAAAGCCGAGAGAAGACCAAGTCGAGGGAGTTTCTGTCTTCATGCGTTGGAGAATTAGTAAGCTGCGAAAGGCCAAATGAGGAGGTTAGAGATAAAAGGTGAGTAGCAGATGGGGAGAGGGGAAGAGCAATGGGGATGTTGAAATCTCCCATGATGAGGGTAGGGATGTCACAGGAGAGAAAATGTGGAAGCCAAGTGGCAAAATGATCCAGGAACTGATGGGAGGGGCCGGGAGGACGATACACCACCGCCACTCGCATGGAGAAGGGGGTGTAGAGTCTGACGGCATAGACCTCAAAAGAAGGGAAGACAAGTGAGGGTACTTGAGGGATAACCTGAAAGGTACATTTTGGTGATAGGAGCAGACCAACGCCTCCACCAGCTCTATTGTCTGATCTTGGGGTATGAGAGAAGTGTAGCCCCCGTATGAAAGAGCAGCAGCAGCGGTAGTATCTGACTGCTGGATCCAGGTTTCAGTAAGAGCCAGGAGGTTAAGAGAATTAGAAAGGAAGAAGTCATGAATGAAGGAGAGTTTGTTACACACTGAGCGAGAATTCCAAAGTGCACAATTAAGAGAGACAGATGGCATGCAGGGAATATTAATAAGATTAGAGGGGTTTCTGAGTGTAGCAGTGGGGGGGTTTGACTTTCTATAACATGGGGGACCAGGGTTGGGAGCAATGTCTCCTGCAACTAGGAGAAGGAGGATAGAAAGAGTGAGCAGATGGTTAAGTGATTTGTGAGAGCGTCTCTGGTGTTGAATGGTGGGACTGACAGGATCTGTGCAATTTAACAATGTGAAAAGAGCATGAGTGCTATACATAGGAGAGGAAAGAAGCGAGGGGCCAATATGGATGGAGTGTGGAGAGTTAATGCCAGGGCGGTGGATGTGTGTGAATGCAGCGGCCAGGATAAAAATTACACAAATGCATATGGTATATATTTGTTGTACTCCAAATGTACAGAGAGTAGATGTATATAAATGTCTTACCTGTCTCCTGCCCTGTTTAACTGCCATGTTATAACTGCCAGAAGTACTTTGATACATGTACTTCGATTACATGTGCATAAATGCCACCCCTGCATAAATGCTCCCCCTAGCAAGGTCTGAATATATAGGAGGTTAAGGCTAAGTTTTTTTTTTGTGGCTCTCTCTGCTCGTTAATCAATCACACTAAATTGAGACACCAGGACCCAATAAAATGTTGTGGTCAAATAAACACATGTCCAGCACTACATGGATCATAAAGCACTTTGAAAAGTTTCTTGACCTCACAACATAAGGGGACAAGCAGAGTAAGTTGAAAAAAACTATATACCAGATATAAGCTTGCAGAGTTGAAAACACATAGATAGCATTCAGGATTCCTCATAGACAGTAAGCTTGCGAGCAGGGCCCTCTTTCCTCTTGGTATTTGCTATAATCTACTGTATGTGATTATTGTTATGCTGTAATGTCTATTGTCTGTACAAATCCCCTCTGAAATGTAAAGTGCTGCGGAATATGTCGGCGCTATAAAAATAAAATTTATTATTATTATAAAAGGGTGCTCCTACTCAATACTGAGCAAAGGGTCTGAATACTTATGACCATGTCATTTTTCAGTTTTTCTTTTCTTCACTTCCAACCATCTTCTAAAAAAATGAAATACTAATGTATAGTAACATTTAGAGATATACTGTAGTGTTATATGCGAATGAAAAATGTGCAATGTGTGATTTTTCAAATTCATAATACTGACATAGTTTTCTTCATATTAATTTTGCTTTCTTAAAGTTATGTTTAACTTTGTTAGGATGTTTTGGTATTAATACAAAATATGAAAATAATTATTTTTACCTCAAATTTTTCTTGCCATAGACAAATCCAAGATTTTTTCAAATATGAATTAAAACATTCCGCTCTCTAAAAATAAAGGAATGAATTTCAGTTATAGACATGTACAAAATAATTATGCAATCATTTAAAAAATGACAGGCCTTCAGTATAATTTATCAATGTTACACCATGCAGTCCAAAATGACTTGTGGAATAATGTGAGCAGTGAGTGAGCAGTAACCAGTGAGTCTAAGGGCACCGTTACACATAGCGATGCACCAGCGATCCCGACAACGATATGGATCGCTGGTGCATCGCTAAGTGGTCACTAGTGAGCTGCCACACAGGCAAATCTCACCAGTGACATCGCAGGGGTTGCGGGTCGCCACTTACCTGTCAGACGCGGCGATCCTGACGTCCTCCCGCCCACGTCCACGCGTCGCTCGTCGTCACAGCAGGAAGCGCCGCAGGAAGCTGACGATGAGAAATGATCCAGGACCTTCTCACGAGACCAGCGATAACCAGCGGGGGAGCCGGTCGGAGGTAAGTATCACATGTAGTGATATCGCTAGCAATATCGCTGCTACGTCACAAAATCGGTGACTTTACAGCGATATTGCTAGCGATATCGCAGTGTGTAACAGGGGCTTAATGTGTATCACATAGAAGCTTGTACGCACAGAGACAAACATATATAATACTACTTTACATGACAATAGCAAAATAGAACCTATTGCTCAGGCACCCTCCTGCATGTGAAAGTGCCTTAATTACCATAGGCATTTCACTTATACATAGAGATCCCATATCTGCCGAAGAGTGGATAATTATGAGATTATTAGTTGTCTAACCATTGGGAACACCATGATCACAGGAACAGCGGCCATGATTATGTGGAGTCCCCACCCTGACGTGGATTAGGCAGGAATGACATGTTAAACATTAATTTCTGTTTGGTTTTGGAGATAGCCAAGCACTGGAGTTGCCATTTAGGGTATGGACACTACCGTGTTTGCCACGTTTTTGGCACATTATGTTTTTTTTACACCACAATTTTTTTTTTATACAGTTAGAGTGCAGTGGATGGACTAGATATTTCCACATATGGAAAGTTGAAGTTCTTGTTTGCTATCCAAGAAGTATTGCTTCTCCTTGACATGCTAAGCATGCTGAGATGAGTAGACTTAAAGCCGCAATGATCCTCTGGGAAATATGCAAATTGTCTCTTCATAGAGGAATAGGACTAGAACTATTGTGCGACCTATTGGAAGTAGCAATCCTAAAAGTCAATGTCGACCCTTTAACGAGCCTTTTCACATGACTTAGGATAAAAGCTAAACCAAAATTTCTCTTTGCAGACACTATGTTTTGGGGTACTGCCCCTCATCAGTGCTAAGTGTGAGAGGAAGAGAACTAGGACTCTAGCGCCATCTCACACTTTGCAGTGACGAGGGGCAGTACCCCGAAACACATAGTGTCTGCAAATTGAGATTCTAGTTTGACTTTTATCCTAAGTCATGTGACAAGGTTCGTTAAAGTACAACATTGACTTCTAGGATTGCTCCCTCCATTAGGTGGCACTAGAGTTTTACTCTTCTTCCTCTCTAAAGAGAAAATTTGCATAGTTTATGTTAAGAAAATGGGTGTGAGTTTTTGCATCCACCTAGTATAAATATTTAAGAAGCATGACGTTTTAATCAAATAGAATGTAAACGTTAAATCAAATAGAATTTACAAGTATATTTAAAGACGATAGCAATAATTTTGTAAGAAGAGTACAAAATTGTCTCGTTAACACTTGTAAATATAATGTACCAATTTGCAAACATATAGCTGTTACCTGATTGTGCTCTGATTTTCCATATCGAAAACTGTTGATTCCAGCCAAACTGTCACAATGGCGTTGTCTGCAACAATGCCACCAATTTATTCTCTTTTCCTCTGTCTGCCCTCACAAGTTGTGGAAAACCTTTGTAAAAAAAAATGTTAAAAGGAAATAAAGTTTCTGATTGGTAATTGATAAACTAATTTAGAGTTATTAGATTTTGGAAAAAAGGTTGTTGATGTAAGGACTTATTCAGATTGCAAGATTGTTTGAAAGGCATGATTTCCTTAAAGTGGCTTTTGGAGTATTCAATAATTATTACCTATCCCCAGGATAGGTCATTAGCAAAAGATCAGTGTAGAAATATATCTCCCATCAACCCATCCAATCATCTATCTTAATAGACTAGTTAGTGCCATGGCCTGTTCCAAGGACAACAACATCACACTCATGATATAGACATATTTCAGCTCCATTAAAGCAAATAGAGATGGGCTACAATATGAAGCACAGACACTGGAAATGTATGCAAGGAGGTTGTAGCACTTAACAGAGTGATACAGCCTATTCAGAGTGACAATTGTTGTGAGTACCAAGCTATACTAGTCTAGGAGACAGTAGTTTATCAGCTTGACAAACAATGTCACTATATTACCATATTTTATTAATTAGTAAGCACCACCATTTTCTCGAATAACAGCATCCAGATAGTATCTCGCTATGAATCCAAGTTTTCGGTTTGAGGTTCCAGCTTATAACCAAATGATGCGACGTGAAAACCTATATAAATATTTAAATACAGCTTGCTAAATTTTTATATAAATCATCCAAAAGTTTTAGAAAACAAACTATTACTTACCCATCAATACACAAGTGAACCCAAATTCCATAAAATTTAAGCTTGTCAATGCCTGAGGAAAAAAATAGTGAAGTTATATGACCCTTTTCACATGTATAGCGCTACGGAATACATGGTGTCACAATAATATATATATGTGTGTATTTATAGGAAATTATATCGAGTACAAATTAAAGCTTACCATCTATATGCCAAACATCATTGGGACCTTTCGAGAAATAATTTTTTCTCTCTATTTTGCATTTCCCTGGTGTTCTCATCTGCAAGCCAGTAGCATCAAATAGTTTCATTGCCTGATGTACATCATTTCTGTAAATGCAATTATATATGCATTAAAATATATGCAACGAGTTGCTATTATCAATTGCGGTATTTATTTGATCATAAAACACTTTTAGGTAGAAAATGGAAATGTGTCTTATGAAGCAAAGGAGTCAAGCAGTGGGGAAGTGTTGTCCTCTTGGAGCAGTGAAGCAGGGAGCCATTAGCACTGTGCCGGAATAGTAGACAGGTAAACAGGGAGCAGGGAAGTAAGATTCTTAGCTTTCTCAGGTTTTCGTCCAAGCCACCTTAGTGCAAGCGTCCTGAATGTGCACATACACATGTATTATAATGTGACACTGTGCAGTGTCAGGTCACAGTGCAGCACTGCGGCCTTAGGAAGACCAGACTAAAGGTAATTTTTTTGGCACGTTCACATATATATTATTATTACCGGAAGGGAGGGCATGAAGGGGAATCACTTCTGAGACCTGCTAGAACATGTTGGGTGAGGCAGGGATGGATCTGATTTGAGTTTAGCAGATACATAGGCAGAGGAGAGAAGTGGGAGTCTGATATGAGGTCTGCTACTACATGAGGGTGGGAGATGAGAATAAGATCTGAGATCTACTATTATTTGGGGTGGCTTTAAAACTAGTGTAGGAAGGAGGGGTTTTGCTTCTTGGCAAACTAAGCAGACTTCTCTGTAATGTACAGGCTCTATCTCAGAGACGGAAGGTGGCAGAGGAGATGGCTAAATTAAGCAGTAGGGGGAGAGGTTAAGTGCATTCTAGGAGAGGAAGATAGTGACCATGGGCTAAGTATGGAATTGAGTGTGGAATGGAGGGGGGGCCTGGAACAGTTCAAAAGGAAAAGTGTAAAGTAAATAATATTACCAAAAATCTTATATGTATGTATACTAATGTCAGAAGACTCACCAATAAAAGTGATTAACTGGACTTAGTAATGTCTGAGGAAGACTGACATAGTGAGATTAACTGATACATGGCTGGAAAATATCTCAGAGTGGTAAGATAACATAAATGTTTAAAGTCAATTTATAAAGGATGTGACAAATAATAATCTTTATTTTTATATAGCGCTAACATATTCCGCAGCGCTTTACAGTTTGCTCACATCATCACTGTCCCCGATGGGGCTCACAATATAAATTCCGTATCAGTACGTCTGTGGAAGGTGGGAGGAAACCAGAGTGCCCGAAGGAAACCCACACAAACACGGGGAGAACATACAAACTCCCTGCTGATGTCCTTGGTGGGATTCGAACCCAGGAGCCCACCGTGCCGCCCCTACAAAATGTAAATAGGGAGGTATTTGGACTTTAGGCAAGCCGTGTCTAAAGCACACACTCCATAATGAATTGTGAATAGAATGAAAATGTTGATTCACTGTGGATAGAAATGAAATGTTAGAAAATCTACCACTAAAGTAAATAGATGAGACAGCCAGAGCCATTATTATGTAGGAATTAAAGTACTCAGATATAAACTGTGAAAATGAAACCTGTAAATTTCAAAGAGGAAACAGGTTCTTGTGAATAAATGAAGATCGTTTAATTGGAGAAATATTCTACTCTAGGGACTGCAAAACTGGACTGAGCATTAACTAATAGCCCGGACAGAACCACTCATGTGCAGGCTGCAGGAAATAGTGATCATAACATAATAACCTTGCAATTGTCATTCAAAATGTTGTTTTTTTAGGGAGGCACAAAACCACTGAACTTCTGCAAAGAAAATTTCAGCTGCTTAGAGAATCAATAAGTCTCACTAAGTGGGGCAAAGTCCTCCAAAATAAAATGCATAAACTAACTCAGATAATTTTTCAAAGCATACAAAAATCGCATTGTGAACAATACACACCATATAGGAATACAATGGTTGTGAATAGTGATGAGCGAGCATACTCATTGCCCGTGTTTTCCCGACCATGTTTGGATGATCTGACAGTATTTGGAAGTGCACGGAGATTTAGTGTTTGTGAAATAAGCTGTATGATTTGCGGCTGCTGTACAGTCTGAATGCATTTGTGGAATTCCTAACAGGCAATCGACACAAGTATTCAGCCTGTCTAGCAGGCACAAATCATGCAGCTATGGCAGCACAAAATAAATATCCGAGCACGCCAAAATACTCGGAGACCACACGAGCATGGTCGATAAAACCCGAGCAACGAGCATACTCGCTCATCACTAGTTGGGAACAGGTAAAAAGGCAATGTGGATAAATAGAAATGTAAAGGGGGAGAATAAAAGTGACAAAGCAAGCAATTACATTACAAAACAAGGAAGGTAGTGAGGAAGCACTAAAACACTGTAAGGAACAAAAAACTGAAGAAACAGATAAAGCCATTCAAAGTGGACAGAGAAAGGTTCATTTCCAGAGCAAGTAAAACTAATCTAAAAATGTTCTTCAGTTACATAAATGGCATGGAATTGTCAAGGAAAACATAAAAGTACAGTTGCTTTGATGGATTACTACTGATAGACCACGATCTTGAATTCTTTGTGAAAGCCTTTACAGCCAAGATTGAAGCAGCACTTGTAAGTCTGATGCAGTTAGACATCGGGCATGACACCAGAAGTGCTAGAACACTATCAGGGAAAATGATGGGATCAGTTCAGGAATCACTTTACCACAAATAGGAAACTGACCAATCAGACAGCATCATACAGATGTGAGGGTAGCCTAAGAGATCTCCAACATCCAATCTCATTGAAATGATATCTAAATAATTCAAAGCCAAGCATTCGGTAGTCAGAAGCAGAAAGTTTGTCTTGTAAACCAATGAAAAGCAGATAGACGTTCAGTATTTGGTGAGTATTTCACATCAGTATTTGTATCCAAAATCAGGAGTGGAACAATCACAGGAAAAGTCTAATAGAAACTCGTCACCACTTCTTTTATCCTCTCCTGGTTTTGGCTACAAATAGTGATGTGAAATACTGATCAAATACTGAACGTGGCCTAATACTTCTGCACAGATTGAGGAACCGTCTTTAGGGCACCTGCAGGACCAAAAACAAAACCCATATGTCTAAACAGGACTGTCCGCAATGTGTCTTTGTGAAAACAGCTGACAGAGGAGCTTTTATGTTGCTCAATTTTACAACTATCCTTTTTTCCGATGTAAAATAAAATGGATTTGTAATCACATTACTGACCTATAGCAAGGCTGTATTGTTCTCTCATCTCTGACTCTTCTATGCATGGCACGAAATCCTTTAGCTGGTGACCAGGGCTGAAGTTCAACCTTTAATGAAATATTCAGAGACAATAAAATTATTGGCAAACATTGAGAATTGAACGTTAATGAACTTTAACAAGTAAATAATCAATCCAACAAAATATAGCGGTTGTGCTCAAGTGCTGGTGGTCATTCTACACTAAAATACTAATCATCTGCCAGAATGAGCATTTTTATGCTTACCATAAATACCAGGATTTGGAATCTAACACATATAAACAAAATCGGTAAAGACTTAATGTCTTTCTCAGCAAGGCACTAACTGAGTGTTTTTAAGGAGAATCTGTCGTCAGGATTCAATATTCCAGTGCAGAACAAGCCTGTGTATAACCCGTCAGATGGACAGGGTGATGGGCAGTGATGGGGCATATGGCCTGGACATAGTCAGGGACTGGGGCAGTGATAAGAGGCAGCTGGAAGCCTGTGCACATTACACACTGAAGATTGACTCCCAAAACAATGGTGTTATAGTTTTTATCAAAAAAATTCTCTATTTCCGGGTTTCTATGGCAAAGAAATATCTTTCCCTAATGAAGTAGAGGGTGGGCCATTTATAAGGATACACCGAAATAAAATAGGAATGGTTTATGATATCAACTTCCTGCTTGTGGCACATTAGTGTATGGGAGGGGGAAAACTTGGGTGACCATGGCAGCCATTTTGAAGTTGGCCATTTTGGATTAAACTAATTTTTTTTACAATGGGAAGAGGGTCATGTGACACATCAAACTTATTGAGAATTTCACAAGAAAAACAATGGTGTACCTGGTTTTAACGTAACTTTATTATTTCATGAGATCGTTACAAGTTTATTACCACTTATAAAATGTGTCCAAAGTGCTGACCATTGTGTTGGATTGTCAATGCAACCCTCTTCTCCCACTCCTGACACACTGATAGCAACACCGCAGAAGAAAGGCCAGAACAGGCTTCCAGTATTCGTTGTTTCAGATGCTGCACATATCTGAAGGCAATTGTCTGTAAATGGCCAACCCTGTATATAACATTACATGTTAAAAAAAGTTTAAATCAAACCAAAAAAAGATGACTCTAATGTACTGTACTCAACAGATTTGATGAATATTATTCTTCTTCCTTAATATTAAACTAACATGTACCGCTTACCGCCAGGCAAATGCCTGATGATGAGAGCTGTGCGGTCTTGATATGCATTGTTTTAATCTGAATAAGTAAGAAGAATAATATTCATAGTATCTGTATAGTCCATCACTATGAAAGGGAGATTATTTTTTGGGCTATGTTGTATTGCAATGCAGTATTTTGGGAAGGAATGACTATCAACAAAGGAATGTGTAATGATTGGATGGCCGTTTCTCATGTTAAAAAAATAGTCTAAGATTCAATTTGCACATGTATACAACATAATGAATATGCTTCAGCATACATAGACATGCCTTGGTGTTGTGAACTCATTTTCAGGTTTGCCTATGGCTTCTGGTGAGGGTGATGGAGCTGGCTGTGTTGACAGAGGAGTTGTGAGTTCTCTATCTGGACTCCCTCTGTTGGTGACAAGAGGTAATGAAGCTGATCTAAATGGCAAAGAACTGCCACCTGAGGAGGAGGACTGCGATTGGACATCAGGGGTTTCTGACTGGATTTGAGGCAGCCGACTCCCTATTTTCTTGCTGGTGATTTCTCCTGCCTGAGGCTTCTGGTTTCCAGTTTGATTCCTGCCTTCTCAAGCTAAGTTTTGCTCTGCTATTGTTCATATGAGTTTTGGTCTGTTTACTTAGTTTTTTTTGTGTTCAGCCAGCCCCAGCTGGGGCTGTGCTGGATTCAGTTTCTGTCTCTGATTATTTCAGTTCTTTTTTGTCCCTGATCAGCTGATCTCTTCTTTGCTCTGTCTTCAGAATATACCTGAGTGCTGATATAGGGTTTTGAAGTCTAGCAACCTCAGGATTTTTTCTATCAGACATGTTGGACATATTTTTGGTAGGGCTTTTGCGTGATTGCAGACAGCATCTTTCCTTTCCTGTCCTTTCTAGTTAGTGTGGGCCCCATCATTTGCTCAGCCTATGTTTCTATCTGTGTTTGTGTTTTCATCTTGTTTCACCGACAATACATGTTGGGGGCTGTCTATTGCTTTGGGGTCTGCTCTGGGGCAGTTTAGATTTCCCCTTTTCTTTCTTTAGGCTTATTTAGTTCTCCGGCTGTGATGAGGCATCTAGGATCATTGTAGGTACGCTCCTCGGCTACTGTTAGTTGTTGTGGATAGGATCAGGGGTCTGCAATCCGTTAAGTTACCAACCTCTCCGGTTTTCTGGGCTTAGCTTGCTGCTTGTTTTTCCTCCTCGGTGACTCAATCATAACAGAATCACCAGCCATACCGCAGATTCTAGGGTTCTCAAAAGCAGGAAGGAATTGTAAAGAAAAAAAAAGGAAACAAAAAGTGTCAGAATTTTTTTTTTTTGTATATTTTTTCCTCTTATTCTCTGAGGCCGTAGGAGGATTTTTTTCCCTTAATGGAGATTAAGCAATTGTCTGATCGTGTGGAGCAGCTCACTGCTGAAGTGCGGGGAATTTCCGCCTATCTCGCTCATTCACATGCTGCTGAACCAAAGATCCCTACTCCTGATGTGTTTTTTGGGAATCGGTCTAAATTTTTGAATTTTAAGAATTGTAAATTATTTCTTGCCTTGAAGCCTAACTCATCGGGGAGCTCTGCGCAGCAGGTTAAAATTGTCATCTCTTTGCTGCGCGGCGATCCCCAGGATTGGGCGTTTTCTTTGACACCTGAAGATCCTATTCTTAATGTGGATGCATTTTTTCTTGGGGTTGTAGTATGATGAACCTAATGCTATTGACCAAGCTGAGAAAGCCCTATTGGCATTGAACCAGTGTCAGGACTCTGCAGTTATACTGTCAAAAATTCCGAAAGTGGGTGGTCCTTACTACATGGAATGATGGTGCCTTGGCAGCTCTCTTTCGGAAGAAAACCGTAAAAGATACTATGGTGGGATTTCCTGTTCCCTCTGGTCTTGACGATTCTATGTCATTAGCCATTCAAGTTGATCGGCTACACGAGAGGTGTTGCCACCTTTTGGACACATGTCTGAACCTATGCAATGTGATAGAGTTTTGTTTAGGGCGCAATGTCAGGAGTTTAGAAGGCATAATAAGCTGTGTTTTTTCTGTGGAGATGCCTCTCATATTATTTCTGTCTGCCCTAGACGAGAGAAACGTTTTGCACACACATTTTGCTGTGGGTGGTGTACAACCCAAGTTTCTTCTGGCAATTACTCTGATTTGCTCCTTATCCACATTTTCCACTAAGGTTTTTGTGGATTCAGGAGTGGCCTTGAATCTGATGGACTTGGATTTTGCTAAGCATTGTGGTTTTCCTATGACACCTCTGCGGACACCTATTCCTTTGAGGGGTATTGATGCTACTCCTTTGGCGAAGAATAAACCTCAGTTTTGGACTCAGGTGATAATGCAGGTCACCCCAGACCACCAAGAAAATTGCAGATTTTTGGTGTTGCATAATTTGCATGATTCCATTGTTCTGGGTTTTCCCTGGTTGCAAATCCATAATCCAGTTTTGGATTGGAAATCTGTGTCTGTGGTGAGTTAGTGTTGTCGGTGTACTCTTGGCGACACTCCTGTTTTCTCCACCTCTCCCCAGTCACATGATGTTCCTGACTATTTGGCTGATTTTTATGATGTATTTAGTGAGAGTAAGTCTGCATCTTTGCCTCCTCATTGGAGTTATGACTGTGCAATTGAGTTGAGGCCTGGGTGTAAATTTCCCAAGCGTCGACTTTTCAATCTATCTGTACCCGAACCAAGGCTATGCGATCTTATATTAAGGAGTCGTTGGAGAAGGGTCACATTAGACCATCCTCTTCGCCCTTAGGTGCTGGCTTTTTTTTTCGTGGCCAAGAAAGATGGTTCATTAAGGCCTTGTATTGACTATCGTTCCCTCAACAAAATTATGGTTAAATATCAGTATCCATTGCCCCTGATTTCTGATTTATTCTCCAAAGTTAAAGGTGCTTGTTGGTTTACTAAGCTTGACCTCAGGGGGGCGTATAATCTTATTCGCATCAAGCATGGGGATGAATGGAAGACGGCGTTTAATACTCCGGAGGGACATTTTGAGTACCTGGTGATGCCTTTTGGGCTCACTAATGCCCCTTCTGTCTTCCAATCCTTCATGAATGATATTTTCCGGGACTTTGTGGATAAGTTTTTGATCATCTATTTGGATGATATTCTGATCTTTTCCAGTGATTGAGATTCTCATGTGGAACATGTTCGGACAGTGTTCCGGATTTTGAGGGAGAATTCCCTGTATGTTAAGGGATCGAAGTGGCTTTTTGGGGTACAGAGGATTTCATTTTTGGGATTTATTTTGTCTCCGTCAACTATTGAAATGGACCCTGCCAAGGTACAGGCCATTTATGATTGGTTTCAACCCATTTCTTTGAAGGCTCTCCAGAAGTTTTTGGGTTTTGCTAATTTTTATCATGAATTTATAGCTAATTTTTCTGATATTGCCAAACCATTGACTGATTTAACTAAGAAGGGTGCTGATGTGCTGAATTGGTCTTCAGAGGCCGTTTCGGCCTTTCAGGAGCTGAAGCGGAGGTTCACTTCTGCTCCGGTTTTACGACAACCTGATGTCTCACTTCCTTTTCAGGTAGAGGTTGACGATTCATAGATTGGTGCAGGAGCTGTTTAGTCCCAAAAAGATCTGGTGACGTCTAAAATGAATCCCTGTGCATTCTTTTCCCGAAAGTTCTCCCCATCTGAACGCAACTATGATGTGGGGAATTGGGAATTTTTAGCAATGAAATGGGCATTTGAGGAGTGGAGACATTAGTTGGAGGGAGCTAGACATCAAGTGGTGGTCCTCACTGATCACAAGAATTTGATTTACTTTGAGTCGGCCAAACGCTTGAATCCTAGACAGGCTAGGTGGGCCTTGTTTTTTACGCGTTTTGATTTTGTGGTCTCCTTTCTTCCAGGCACTAAGAATGTTAAGGCAGACGCCCTTTCTAGGAGTTTCTTTGCTGATTCTCCTATTGTGACCAAGCCTACTACCATCTTAGGTGAGGGGGTAGTTCTTTCTGCCATCTCGCCCGATTTGAGACGTGCTCTGGAAGAATTTCAGGAGGGCAAACCTGAGCGTAGTCCTATGGGAAAATTGTATGTTTCTGACCAGTGGAGGAAGAGAGTGATGTCTGAAGTTCACTGCTCCGCATTGGCTGGTCATCCAGGTATTTTTGGTACCAGAGATTTGGTGAGTCGGTCTTTTTGGTGGTCCGCCTTATCTCATAATGTCAGGAATTTTGTGCAGTCCTGTGGGACGCATTTCCGGTCTAAACCATGTACTCGCTCTAGTGGGTTGTTGATGCCCTTGCCGGTGTCCAAGAGATCATGGACCCATATTTCAATGGATTTTATTTCTGATCTTCCCGTCTCTCAGAGAATGACTGTTATCTGGGTGATTTGTGATAGATTCTCTAAGATGGTCCATCTTGTACCACTCCCAAAGTTGCCATCTTCCTCAGAGTTGGTACCCTTGTTTTTACAAAAGATGGTTCGGTTGCATGGGATTCCTGAGAACATTGTATCGGACAGAGGAGTTCAGTTTGTTTCCAGATTCTGGAAAGGTTTTTGTTCCAAGCTGGGAATTCAGTTGTCCTTCTCCTCTGCGTTTCACCCTCAGACCAATGGGCAGACTGAGAGAACAAACCAGACTTTGGAGTCCTATTTGAGATGTTTTATATCCGCTGATCAGGATGATTGGGTCTCATTTTTGCCCTTGGCCGAATTCGCTTTAAATAATAGAGCTAGTGCTGCCACTTTGATGTCGCCCTTTTTTTGTAACTTTGGGTTTCATCCTCGATTTTCTTCAGGGCAAGTGGAATCTTCAGCTTGCCCAGGTGTTGACACTGTGGTAGAGAGAATGCAGCAAATTTGGGACCAAGTGGTGGATAAGTTGTCTGTCTCCCAGGAAAAGGCCCAGCGGTTTTCCAACCGGCATAGGACCATTGGTCCCCGGTTTAAAGTGGGTGGTATGGTTTGATTGTCATCTAAGAATATCTCTATGAAGGTAGCTTCTCCAAAGTTCAAGCCAAGATTTATTGGACCGTACGAGATTTTGGAGATTCTTAAACCGGTTTCTTTTCGATTGGCTCTTCCTGTTACGTTTAAGATCCATAACGTGTTTCATAAGTCGTTGTTGAAGAGGTTTGTTGAGCCAGTAGTTCCTATGGCAGCACCTCCTGACCCGGTATTGGTTAAAGGTAATATGGAATATGAGGTAGAGAAAATACTGGATTCTCGTCTGGCTAGACGGAGACTCCAGTATTTGGTCAAGTGGAAGGGTTATGGCCAGGAGGACAATTCTTGGGTCTCTGCCTCTGACATTCATGCCGATAGATTAGTTCATGCTTTCCATTGGTCCCATCCTGATCAGCCTGGTGGCATGGATGAGGGTTCGTTGACCCCTCCTCAAGGGGGAGGTACTGTTGTGAACTTATTTTCAGGTTTGCCTCTGGCTTCTGGTGAGGGTGATGTAGCTGGCTGTGCTGACAGAGGAGTCGTGAGTTCTCTATCTGGACTCCCTCTGTTGGTGACAAGAGGTAACGAAGCTGATCTAAATGGCAAAGAACTGCCACCTGAGGAGGAGGACTGCGATTGGACATCAGGGGTTTCTGACTGGATTTAAGGCAGCCGACTCCCTATTTTCTTGCTGGTGATTTCTCCTGCCTGGGGATTCTGGTTTCCAGTTTGATCCCTGCCTTCTCAAGCTAAGTTTTGCTCTGCTATTGTACATATGAGTTTTGGTCTGTTTACTTAGTTTTTTGTGTTCAGCCAGGCCCGGTTGGGGCTGTGCTGGATTCAGTTTCTGTCTCTGATTGATTCAGTTCGTTTTTGTCCCTGATCAGCTGATCTCTTTTTAGCTCTGTCTTCAGAATATACCTGAGTGCTGATATAGGGTTTTGAAGTCTAGCGACTTCAGGATTTTTTCTATCAGACGTGTTGGACATATTTTTGGTAGGGCTTTTGTGTGATTGCAGACAGCATCTTTCCTTTCCTGTCCTTTCTAGTTAGTGTGGGCCCCCTCGTTTGCTCAGCCTATCTTTCTATCTGTGTTTGTGTTTTCATCTTGTTTCACTGACAATACATGTTGGGGGCTGTCTATTGCTTTGGGGTCTGCTCTGGGGCAGTTTAGATTTCCTCTTTTCTTTCTTTAGGCTTATTTATTTCTCCGGCTGTGACGAGGTATCTAGGATCATCATAGGTACGCTCCACGGCTACTGTTAGTTGTTGTGGATAGGATCAGGGGTCTGCAATCCGTTAAGTTACCAACCTCTCCGGTTTTCTGGGCTTAGCTTGCTTTTTGTTTTTCCTCCTCGGTGACTCAATCATAACACCTCGGTCTCACAGTCTATTTGTGAACATGCCCAATGAAACTGGTATGTAATGAATGAAATGCTATTGCCGGATATAAGTGCAGAATTTAAAGTGTGTAAAAATACTTTTGTAAATAAATCTAAAACAAAACATAAATATATAAAAGTACATTAATGTAGAGAAAATATGATGCAAATCACGACTATACACAGGAATAATAAAAGTTCTGAATTCTACAAATTGCATACAATTAACCATATTTGTTCCTTTGTAAGATGCACAATTTTCCACTCAAAATGTTAGAGAACTTGAGCTGCGTTTTCTGAAAAGAAGTTAGCAAGAGATGGGAGCCAGCGCTATGAGCGGGGGCGAGGATCTCGAGCCAGCGTGGTGAGTCAGGAGGAGGAGTAAGAAGCAAATTATGGTCTTACTTACCGCCCCTTTTTTTTTTGTCCTGGTCACAGCGCTGCTCTGTGTTGTAACTAGTGTTGAGCGATACCACCCGACACTGAAAAATATCGTATTGGAATGGATCGGCCAATCTAAAAAAAATATCGGGTATCGCGAATTCCGATCCCGGAAGTCCCATTAAAGTCAATGGAACAGAAATATCGGAATTAAAAAAAACCCCTTTCTTTCCCTGTAGGTTAATTCAACATGGAGAAAAACAACTAATAATAATGTAGAATGTATTGTGGGAGGTGTAGGAGACATTAAAGCCATAGAGGTTTAGACCAATCAAATGGAATAGCAGGTTTTTTGTTTTTTTTTAAAGATGTTCGTAGTTACAAAGATATTGACTAAGTCTTTAATTTTTTGTCAGATATGTATGTTTCACTACTTCCATGCTCTTCACCGTCTTTTTTACTTCTCCCACACTTTCTCCTTCATCATCTTCAGCAGCAGCAGCAGCATCTTTTTCATCAACTTCTTCTTCTTCTTTTACTTATACTACTTCTACAACTTCTACTTCTTCCTATTCTTCATCATATTCTTATTTGTGACAGGCATTCCTGTAGTTGTTATCTATAAAATTTTGAAGATTGCACCTTCTGTTCAGCCTGTCACAAAAGATTTACAACAGGATTTGTCCGCGTTCAGTTTGGCCTGCAGCAGCAGGCCTTTTCCAGGGGCACCACGAGGAGGAACGGACTCACCCCCATACACTGCTTAGTCTTCTTCTGCTTATAAATTTGATAATCTCATTTGCTCAGATTTTTAGTCTTATGCTTAATGTTCTTCTGCTTTTGTTATTTATGCTTCTTGGTCTTCTGTTTCTTGTTGTTCTGCATCTTGGTGGTTGTCTTCCTGTTCTTTGTCCTCTTGGTCATCTTCTTCCGGGTCATCTTTTAGGTATTCTTCTGTGTGGTCTTCAGTGTCGTCGTCTTCAGGGTCATTGTCATGGAGATCCATAGTGAGAATCAAAAACCATTTCCACAAGTTAGATCTTGGAAAAGTAGCAGAAGTTACAAGAAGGCTGAGGAACTGGCGAGAACCAGCTGACGGTAGTGGAACCCGGAGTGGCAGAAGAATGAAAAGAGCCAATGGCACAACCGTGGACCAGCTGATGGTGCTGGAACACGGTTGCTAAGCAGGAGGTACCTGTGCTCCAAAGCACTACCAAGGACCAGCAGACGTTGCTGCAACTCGGATACCGACCAGGAGGCACCTAGGCCAAAGGCTCTGGCAGGAACCAGCTGACGTTGCTGGCACCCGGATGGGTAGCAGAAGGTACCCATGATTAACAAAGTTGTGCGTCCGCGAGCAGGCCGCAGTTACCGAAATCCACAGTCCTACAGGGGGTGCTTGTCCTATTGGCACTATGGAACCAGCCTTTTTTACCAGATCCCGCAGCCCACATAGGAACCACCGAAACTGCAGGCACCATAGACTCAGCTAACCCGACCGCAACACGACAGGACAACGTATCGTTGGCAAAGTGACATTGACACTACCCGTAAACAGCAGGTGTGCTGGAACCAGGCTGGACAGGAGGGAGTACCCGTGCCAAAGACACTGCCGAGAACGAGCTGACGTTGCTGGCACCCGGATGGGTAGCAGAAGGTACCCAGGATTAACAAAGTTGTGCGTTCGCGAGCAGGCCGTAGTTACCGAAACCCACAGTCCTACAGGGGGTGCTTGTCATATTGGCACTACGGAACCAGCCTTTTTTACCAGATCCCGCAGCCCACATAGGAACCACCGAAACTGCAGGCACCATAGACTCGGCTAACCCGACCGCAACACGACAGAACAACGTATCGTTGGCAAAGTGACGTTGACACTACCAGGAAACAGCAGGCGTGCTGGAACCAGGCTGGACATGAGGGAGTACCCGTGCCAAAGACACTGCCGAGAATCAGCTGACGTTGCTGGCACCCAGATGGGTAGCAGAAGGTCCCCATGATTAACAAAGTTGTGCGTCCGCGAGCAGGCCGAAATTACCGAAACCCAGTCCTACAGGGGGTGCTTGTCCTATTGGCACTACGGAACCATCCTTTTTTACCAGATCCCGCAGCCCACATAGGAACCACCGAAACTGCAGGCACCATAGACTCGGCTAACCCGACCGCAACATGACAGGACAACGTATCGTTGGCAAAGTGACGTTGACACTACCCGGAAACAGCAGGCGTGCTGGAACCATGCTGGGCAGGAGGGAGTACCCGTGCCAAAGACACTGCCGAGAGCCAGCTGACGGTGCTGGCACCCGGATGGGTAGCAGAAGGTACCCATGATTAACAAAGTTGTGCGTCCGCGAGCAGGCCGCAGTTACCGAAACCCACAGTCCTACAGGGGGTGCTTGTCCTATTGGCACTATGGAACCATCCTTTTTTACCAGATCCCGCAGCCCACATAGGAACCACCGATACTGCAGGCACCATAGACTCGGCTAACCTGACCGCAACACGACAGGACAACGTATCGTTGGCAAAGTGACGTTGACACTACCCGGAAACAGCAGGCATGCTGTAACCAGGCTGGGCAGGAGGGCGTACCCGTGCCAAAGACACTGCCGAGAACCAGCTGACGGTGCTGGCACTCGAATGGGTATCAGAAGGTACCCATGATTGACAAAGTTGTGCGTCTGCGAGCAGGCCGCAGTTACCGAAACCCACAGTCCTACAGGGAGTGCTTGTCCTATTGGCACTACGAACCAGCCTTTTTTTACCAGATCCCGCAGCCCACATAGGAACCACCGAAACTGCAGGCACCATAGACTCGGCTAACCCGACCGCAACACGACAGGACAACCTATCGTTGGCAAAGTGACGTTGACACTACCCGGAAACAGCAGGCGTGCTGGAACCAGGCTGGGCAGGAGCGAATACCCGTGCCAAAGACACTGCCGAGAACCAGCTGACGGTGCTGGCACCCGGATGGGTAGCAGAAGCTGCAAGAGTCAATGGAACTACCGAGAAACAGCTGACAGTGCTGGAACACGGAGGGGCAGCAGAAGGAACGAGAGCCAATGGCACAACCGTGGAACAGCTGACGGTGCTGGAACAAGGTTTATAAGCGGGAGGTACCTGTGCTATAAAGCACTACCAAGGAAAAGCAGACGTTGCTGGAACTCGGATACCGACAAGGAGACACCTAGGCCAAAGGCTCTGGCGTGAACCAGCTGACGGTGCTGGAACCAGGCTGGGCAGGACGGAGTATCCGTGCCAAAGACACTTCTGAGATGCAACTGGCGATGTTGGAGCCCAGGGGTCAATCATGCAGCAGGCTGACGCCTACTTGGAGCTAGTTTTATATTGGTTGTCCACAACTACTGATTTTAACCGGGCTCCACTTGGCCCTCTGGCTATACTGTCTCTAGTATTTCCCCTGGAATCCAACCCCGCCAGTTGCTGCTCTGAAGTGGCGTGTACACAATCCACACTAGTTCCTGTGTGACTGTGGCTCAGTCATGTCAGTAGATCCACTGATGTGTGTCCGGCAAGGTCTCCTGCTCTGTCCACATTCCCACTACTAGTAATGGGAATGGGGACAGAGCGGCAGACATTGCCGTACACACATCAGTGGATCAACTGACGTGACTGAGCCACAGTCACACAGGAACAAGTGTGGATTGTGCACACGCCACTTCAGAGCAGCGACTGGCGGGGTTGTAGGCCAGGGAAAATACTAGATACAGTAGAGGCAGAGGCCTAAGTGGAGCATGGTGGAAAATCAGTAGTAGTGTGAGTTTGTAGGCAGCAGGAGACTTTGCCATTCACACAGCAGGGGAACAGCTGGCATTACTGAACCCCACTAACACAGGAGCAAGTGTTTTTATCTGTGCGGACAGCACTTCCAAGCTACAACTGGCTGTGTTGTAGCCCAGGATCAATGCTCCGAGCAGGCTGAGGCCAACTTGGAGTGAGGAAAAAATGCGTTGGAGTGTGATTTGGGTGGCAGCAGGAGACTTTGCCATTCACACAGCAGAGAAACAGCTGGCATTACTGAACCCCACTAACACAGGAGCAAGTATTTTTATCTGTGCGGACAGCACATCCAAGCTACAACTGGCTGTGTTGTAGCCCAGAATCAATGCTCCGAGCAGGCTGAGGCCTACTTGGAGCGAGGAGAAAATACGATGTTGTGTGATTTGGGAGGCAGCAGGAGACTTTGCCATCCACACAGCAGGGGAACAGCTGGCATTACTGAACCCCAGTAACACAGGAGCAAGTGTTTTTATCTGTGCGGACAGCACTTCCAAGCTACAACTGGCTCTGTTGTAGCCCAGGAGCAAGCATGCAGCAGGCAGAGGCAAACTTGCAGCTGGTTTTATAGAGGTTGTAGACTACTACAGATTGTAACCGTGCTCCACTATGGCCTGCCGCTCCACTGTCTCTAGTTTTTCCCATGCCTTCCAGCCCCGCCAGTTCATGCTCTGAAGTGGCGTCTGCACAATTCACACTTGTTCCTGTGTTAATGTTGCTCTGTCACGTCAATTGATTCCCTGATGTGTGTCTACCAAGGTCTCCTGCTCAGTCCTCAGTCACACTACTAGTAATGTGAATGTGGGCAGAGCAGGAGACCTTGACGGACACACATCAGGGGATCAACTGACGTGACTGAGGCCAAGTTACACTTGAAGAAGTGTGGATTGTGCAGACGCCACTTAAGAACTGTAACTTGCGGGCTTGGAGGCAAGTGGAAATACTAGACAGTTGAGACGGAGGCCTTAGTGTGGCACGGTTACAATCATTAGTAGTCTACAACCTCTCTAAAACGTGTAGCAAGTTTGCCTCAGCCTGCTCCATGCCTCATCCTGGGCTCCAACTACGCCGGTTGGTGTTCAGAAGTGTCGTCTTCACAGAGAAAAACACACTACCTCCTGTGTTAGTGGGGATCAGTAATGCCAGCTGTTCCCATGCTGTGTAGACGGCAAAGTGTCCTGCTGCCTCCATCTGCCCACACCATCAGGCCTCAGCCTGCACCATGCCTCATCCTGGGCTCCAACAACGCCAGTTGGTGTTCAGAAGTGCCGTCTTCACAGACAAAAACACACTACCTCCTGTGTTAGTGGGGATCAGTAATGCCAGCTGTTCCCCTGCTGTGGAGACGGGAAAGTGTCCTGCTGCCTCCACCTGCCCACACCATCAGGCCTCAGCCTGCTCCATGCCTCTTCCTGAGCTCCAACAACGCTGAAGGACCCACTCCACAGCGTGAGCTGCACTCACACAGCCCTTGCAGACAGCTGTGAACACTGCTGCTAGGGCAAAGAAAGCTATAGTGGTGGTTTATGAAGCCTGGGTAAAGCACAATATGTTTGGTAGAATCGCTATTTCTAACTGTCCCTCACAGTCTTCAACAGCAGCCTGTCCCTAACTGAATTCACAGCAGAGTGACCAGAAATGGCGGCGGTGGTGGCTTTTATAGTGCATCATGACATCATTTCAGCAGCCAATCACAGCCATGCCAATAGTTAACATGCCTACATGCCTAACAGGATGTGCCCACACTTCTGAGGATTACCATTGGCTGAATCAAAGCGAGCGGGCTGATAGCATTATGGGAACTTCCGATTCCGGTATCCGATATGAAAAAAGTATCGGAAGTCAGTATCGGAATTCCGATACAGCTAATATCGGCCGATACCCGATACCCGGTATCGGAAAGCTCAACACTAATCATGTGCTATTTCTGCCTGCAAATAAGGACTATGAAAACATTGCACTTAATGGGTCATGACAAAAATTCAGAAGTCACATGGATTTCTTCCATATTTTGCACAGTCACATTTTGTAAAAGTGCCTTCTAATAACAAAGATAAGATCAGCTAACAAGAATAGTGTAGTTCAGCATGGTGGATGCAGTTTGACAGGCAGTGACCTGTGGGAAAGTTCACAGCAAAAACATTGTCAAAAACTCGCAATTGCACCAACGTATCCTGATGCGGGGTGCCAGGAGTTCACTCTGCTGGGCTCTGTGTTAGGCTGGGATCAGACTTGCAAAAAAATCACAAGAGTGTCGCTCCTCTATAACCGGCACCGCCGCCGACACTCGGGAACGTAGTGTGAGGCTGCATAGAAATACAAGCAGCCGCACACTCTGGTCCCAAGTGCCGGCGGCACCGCCAGGTATTGATGTGCGAGACTCGTGAGAGTTTTTTGTAAGTCTGACCACTCACACAAGCTAAGCTTTTGCAGAGCCAAATCCTCTGTTCGCTACAAACTCCACACTGACACACCAAAACCCAGCTTCATGCTTTTTTAAACGTACCAACCCCACTTCCTTCCTGTAGTCTGTTTCAAAGTGAAAGCCCATTACAGGTTTTTCTACAACTGCATAGAAAAAAAAGCTTGCCCAAAGCCAACACTCACTTTTATTCTACATTGCAACCACAGTTATACCTCAGACTGCAAAGTAATCCCGCGTCCTTAATACGCTTCTGAGTGCATTCTGGGGGAAACACAGAGCCATCCTCACAAATAACACCAGTCCCTGCCTCACAATAGCCAGAAATACACCCTGATTATTTGGCTGCTAGATGGTTAATTTCAGATTTATTGTGGGTGTCCAAATAACCTCAGTATTCATTTTTTAGGTTTTGTATTTCCATACAGAGAAGAGAATGGGTATGCACAATGGATATTGAACGGTACTTAAACCTTGAAGTGGATTTGGTGGGTAGCGCAAGTTAAATGAAACTTGTCACCAGTTTTGTGACATAGCAGCCAAAAATATCTTCTTACTCAAGCATCAGCGCTGCAATCCCTAAATCCTTTTAAAAATCCCCTGACTCCCCTTGTATACTACACAAAACCATTTTTAATTTCTTCCGTGATGTATGGTAATCGTCTCAGTCCTGTCCAATGTGCGTGTTTTCGGGCCTCTTAATCCCTCCCATTGGCTGTTGCTTGCCCTTCTACTTTGTGGATGACACCTCTTGCATCATCCACATCGCTGTGCAACATCTCATGCCTGCTCAGAAATACTGCATTTCTCACCTGTGCAGTATGCTTTTCTGAACTGCGTGTAAAGCTGAAAAACAGTAGTGTCATGCACCGACACACGTACATCAGGCTCATTTACAGGAACTACATTTGCCACTGCATGCGCACTTCTGCTTTTCAGCTTTGCCCGTAGTTGGGCAAAGCAAACTGTGCAGGTGTGAAACGCGATATTTCTGAGAAGGTGCTACATGTTGTATGGTGATGTAGATCGTTATCCATGTCAGGAGGATGTCGAGCAGAAGCCGGGGGGAGGGATGCAGAGGCCCGACACCACGCCCATTAAACTGGACTGGGAAGATTACCATGCAGCATGGGATAAATTAAAAAAGGTTTTCTGCTTCATACAATTGGAGTCAGGGGATTGTATAAGGATATTTGGAAAGCATAGCAGATGGTGAATAAGGTGATTTTTTTAGCTGATAGTTCACAAAACTGTTGACAGGTTCCCTTTAACGCTGAAAGTGCAGAGTGTTCTCAGAAGCACTGCTGCACAGTTGTGCTTTCGCTCCAAGGTTGAGCTACCCTTTTAAATATCCCTTGAAGTGTCAGAACACAAGAGTATGTATTAACACATTAGTTTTTAGTTACTGTATTTTATTTTTTTTTTAAATGCCTTGTTTTTTTTTTATTTTCTTATCAACCATGGCTGATACCCCTGTAAGAAAAGTCTCAGCATGGTTTACGTAACTCTGGCCCCCATGTGTGACAACTTACAAATGCCTCATCAAGTGTTTGCAGTTTTTACCGTACACATGGCAGATGCTTTATTTGCTTGACAAAGGAAGTGGAGTTGTTCAAAATGTAGCATCATAGAATACAGGTGATTATAACTTTTCTTCAATTAGGTCAAAAGCCAGCACTCCATGTGTATGACCTGTTTTATAAAGGTATGACACCTGCCTTTGGAAATTACATACTGCCAAAGTGTCTTGAAATACTGTGGTGTAGAGGGCATACACATTTTGCTAATATAAAAGAAGACTTCAGTGAGATATATGGTTTATGTAGTTTTTTTGTTCAAGAAAAGCTATAGTGGCAGTCACCATCAGACACATGATAGGCATATACCCAAGCCAGACCTACTGCCTTGTTTTCCTCCCAGGCTGCTTGACATTTTAGTCATGGGGTTCTAATGGGAAGGAAAAGGGATTTCCTCCCTGAAAATTACTTATAGAGATTTTCCTCTATAAATGTCACCCTATTTAATTTGCCCTAACGCTTTATAAATATAATTTTGCAAATATGCAAATAGTCTCTTGATAGAGGAAGAGGACTAGAACGCTAGTGCAACCTATTGGAAGTAACAATCGTAAATTTCAATGTGGACATTTTAACTTATTAAGCAAATATACATGTACTAGATACTACCTACCCTGCTCCTGTAAGTTCAAGCCTGCGCAGATCAGACTTCACTCTCCTTGACTGACACTTGTTTTGCAGAGCAGTCCTTTCATTTGACAAGTCCTGCAATGTGCCAATCATTACAGTATATCATATGGTTTGTCTACTCAAGTCTTGCCAGCATTCAGACAGACGAGAGTGAAGCCTGGTGTGGAGCAGAGTCATGGGTGGTGCTGACTGAGTCTGCTAAAGCATTGAACTGCTTTATGCAGACAAACCCGATGAGATACTATCTAGTAATCTGCAGCACTTGTCAGATGAAGGCACCCTACTGTTAACCAAGCTCCAGGCTGAGAACCAGGTACGGCCTGGGGCTGAAATTCAGCCCTGGCAATTGAAATCACACAGGCCCATGCTGTCCCCGTCCTCAAGCACCAGATGGGGATATATTACTAATATTACCATACAAGGAGGAAAGCAAGATTTACTACAAGACCAATATTTCTAATGATACTCAGGGCCTGCTTGGGTAAGTGACAGTCAGCAACTTTGTGCTTTCACACAACTCTTATAAGTATCAGTATCTTAATAAGGCCTCTTTCACTATAGTTGAGCGACTTTTGGTTTTTTAGGGTCGAGATTCGTTTAGTAAAACCCGACTTTTCCAAAAGTCGGTTCGAGCAAGATCGGCCGACTATAGGGAAAAGTCGGGGTCGTCCCGAAACACGAAACCCAATGTAAGTCAATGGGGAATAAAAGTCGGCAGTAAGAGGAGGACAGGAAACACACCTACAGTGCCCATTTGAATGCCAAAAGCATCAATTCTTCTTACTTAAGCTTGTCAACCTTAATTAACTTCATAATACAAGTTACGCACTGAAAAATGGGGGTTATTTGGCTAAAGTTGTGGGGGGGTAGGGCTGGCTCCAGGTTTTCATGTGCCCTGGGCGAAAGAGCGCCCCTTTAACACATACCACAACTCATCATGCTCCAATACGGCAGAGAAATAGCGGTATAGTACAATGAAAAATACTTCACTTTTTACATCTCATGACAAGGCCCATCTATTTCTCCATACAGAATCATTGGTCCCATATAATGTTTGAAACAGTATATGATGAGCTCCACATAATGCTACAGTATATGTTGGTCCCCATGGATGAAGCTCCACTGTCTTATGGGCCCAAATAATGCTCCAAACATAATGGGCCCCATTTCTAATGCTCTAGTGTATAATGGGCCCTGTAAATGCTGCTCCAGTGTCTGATGTCCACCTTTGGAATGTTCCAGTGTATGGTGGACCCCATCTATCATTCTCCAGAGTATAGTGCTCCCCAAAAATTGCTGTCCCAACATTGAAAACAATGAAATAAGTCTCCTCGCTAGGGAATCCCTGTACTAGTCTGGACTCCTCGTCGTTCACATCTTCCATCTCACTGCACAGTATTTCAACCTTGCAAGTGCTGTGATCCTGAGCAAGCAGGGGGGGCCCACTCATTGGCGACGGCACTGGCACAGGGCCCCTGATAGTACGGTGGTGTGTCTGATGGCGGGTGGGCCGAACCTGCACTTTCATCTGCAGCTTCCTCTTTGTCACCGTGTAAGATGGAACTGTATATGGGAAGGGTAACCTGAGTTTCATCAGGGTCAGATTCAGGCCGTGTAGCGTGCGAGGGGAATGTAGTGGTCTGGGTCAATGTACCAGCAGATTCATCGAGCAGTGGCTGGGCATCAGTGCACTTGTGTCGCCCCCAGGAGTACGGTCGCCACAGTGGCATTACCTTCCTCCTAGGGAGTGTGATGTCATGCTTGGGAGCAACGAAGGATCTCTCTAGCAGGATAACTGATTGGGCGGCGTTATTCCCACGAGTCATGACCCTCCAAACAGCGTTCATGAAGGCAAAGTGTTTGTTTTACGTGGGCAGTATGGTTGCAAAGCTGAACCTTAAAGGAATGTCCAGAAGGGCACCACCAGGAGTGGAGCCTAAGTTTAATTCAACTCCACCTGGGAAACCTCAACCATGCCAGCTCCAGAAAAGATGCACACATTGCAAGCTTAATTCCGTTAACGAAGGAGACTCCATCATGCCCCGCGGTCCGAGTCCGGCTTACTAGAGGGACACGTGAGGCTCTGGCACATGAGATTGGCCAATAACTGGTGTGTCATGCCCTTACATGTCCGTGGCTGCATGTGCGCTACACTGAAAAGGCCAGCGTTTGTCGCTTACAGGTGCAGATAACCCGCTGAACAACGTTAGTGATGGGGATCTGTGATTACAATTATTACCCGCGAACGATGATTTCCCAGTAAGTGCAGGTCAACCGCAGTTCCGGAATTAGGCCTAACCGTCATTCCTGAAAAAATGAAAAACTTACGTGTGCAAACCACAGGTGCTGTAGCTTGCTTAACAGCTCGCCAGCCGTTCTCAGGCCCAGTATGGATTACACGTGATTGCACAAAGGTGAGAAAGGGTACCGTATCCCCGGATAACATGTTTGGATAGCATAGTGTACACATTCAAAATATATGTCTATAAATCAGGAGGCAGGCTCAGACGGTGTTAGGCCCAGTATGGATTGCACGTGATTGCACAAAGGTGAGAAAGGGTACCGTATCCCCGGATAACATGTATGGATAGCATAGTGTACACATTCAAAATATATGTCTATACATCAGGAGGCAGGCTCAAACGGTGTCAGGCAGAGTATGGATTTGACGGCCCAGACTACACAGCGGAGGAGCAGGGAGAGGTAAAGATTGCAAATGCTGGGGCCCTGCCCAAGCAAGGGGGGCCCACTCGTGGGCATTGGTACTGGCACTGGGCCCCTCATAGTACGGCGCTGTGTCTGACGGCGGGTGTGCACCACCACCGTCAGAGACACTTGATTGCACTATGAGGGACCCTGTGCCAGTGCCCGCGCCCAAGAGTCGGCCTACCCACCTGTCCAGGGCAACAGCACTCGCACGGTGCCGTGCGCTAGGTGGTGACCCCGGCCATGGGGGGGAGAGGCAGCACAGTTAGGGAGTTTTAGAAAGTGGCATATGTTGATGTTGGACATTCAGCTGATGCAAAAGGCGAAATAGGTCAAGTCCCAGGAAGAGGTGGACCAAAGCAAGCCATTTTTCTGTCACCCTATGTGTCATCAGGGGAAGGTGGGACAAAATCCTTGGTAACCCATGCATGGTTCATTTTAATGAAGGTTAGATCATCCACATTTTGGGTTGACAGACGGGTCCTTTTTTCTGTCAGGATTGATCCAGCTG
Organism: Dendrobates tinctorius; assembly: GCF_039654945.1. Taxonomy (NCBI): domain Eukaryota; kingdom Metazoa; phylum Chordata; class Amphibia; order Anura; family Dendrobatidae; genus Dendrobates; species Dendrobates tinctorius. The sequence goes on along the minus strand of NW_027361859.1, from coordinate 59,207 downwards.
CACTGAAGACTCTTTCTGATAGCACACTTGCAGCTGGGCAAGCGAGCTCCTGTAAGGCATATTGTGCCAATTCAGGCCAGGTGTCCAGTTTAGTGGCCCAATAGTCAAAGGGGAATGACCTGTGCGGGAGAACATCGATATGGGAGGAAAAGTAGTTTGTAACCATAGTTGACAACTGTTGTCTCCTGTCACTTTCCATCGATGCAGTATTACCAGTCGTGTGAGCGGTACTTGAAAAATCAGTCCACAACATTGTCATGAAACCCCTGTCTCCAACGCCACTTCTGCTGTGTGCACCACGAACACCTCTGCCAAGCTGCCCCCGGCCCGTACGGCTCGTGTGAGAACCATCACCGCTGCTGTGTGCTGGGAATGCCTCAAGCAACCGATTTACCAGAGTTGCTTGTTTATTAGCCAATATTAGGTCAAGGTTCTCCTGTGGCATGATGTTTTGTAATTTGCCTTTATAGCGTGGATCCAGGATGCTGGCCAACCAGTCGTCGTCATCGTTCATCATTTTGGCAATGCGGGGGGTCCCTTTTTAGGATCTGCAAGGCATAATCTGACATGTTGGCCAATGTTCCCGGTGTCAATGATGCACTGCGAGTGCTTTTTGGAGGAGCACTTTCTAGCAAATCCACATCCCTCCAGTCACGCACAAACCCTGTACCAGACCTTGCCACGCCAACATTTTCACTTGCCCCATGAGATGCATTCTCCTCCCCTAAGTAATCATCCCCATCATCATCCTCCTCCTCCTCTTCTTCCTCCACCTCGTCCAGGAGAGGTCCCTGAGCAGACAATGGCTGAATGTCATCAAGGACTCCCTCCTCGTCAACATTGGCTGCAGACGCCTGCTCCTTAAGGTGCGTCAAAGTTTGCATGAGCAGACGCATAAGTGGGATGCTCATGCTTAGGATGGCGTCGTCTGCACTTACCAGCCGTGTGCATTCCTCAAAACACTGAAGGACTTTACAGAGGTCTTTCAGCTTCGACCACTGCACACCTGTCAACTCCATGTCTGCTCTCAAAGTGCCTGGCCGTGTATCCTCCCACAAATGCATTATGGCCTGCCTCTGCTCGCACAGCCGCTCAACCATGTGCAGGGTGGAGTTCCACCTTGTTGCAATGTCGATAATGAGGCGGTGGTTGGGAAGGTGGAGCAATCGCTGCAGCTTCTGCATATGAATGGAGTGTACAGGCGACCGGCGGATGTGAGCGCACAGTCTTCGCACCTTCTGGAGCAGGGCTGTTAACTCCGGATAATTATTGAGGAAGCACTGCACCACCAGGTTCAAGGTGTGAGCCAAGCAAGGTATGTGCCTGAGTTTTGAAAGGGCTATGGCTGCCACAAAATTACGGCCGTTATCACTAACTACCTTGCCTGCCTCAAGATGTACACTGCCCAGCCATGACTCAGTTTGTCGCTTCAAGTACTCGGCCAGCACCTCGGCGGTGTGTCTGTCGCCCAAACACATCATCTGCAACACAGCCTGCTGACGCTTTCCACTAGCTGCTCGATAGGGGGACACCTCGTGTGCAACAGTGGCAGCGGCGGATGGAGTGCTCGTACGACTGCGCTCTGTGGACGAGCTTTCGCTTCTGGAGGAGGAGGAGGAGGAGGGTCTAACGCCTACAGCCAACTGTTTCCTATACCGTGGGCTAGGCAGCACTGTCCCACCACCGCTGTCCCCTGTGGACCCTGCATCCACCACATTAACCCAGTGCGCAGTGATGGACACGTAACGGCCCTGGCCATGCCGACTGGACCATGCATCAGTTGTGAGGTGCACCTTTCCACTCACTGACTGCTTGAGTGCATGGACAATGCGGTCTTTCACATGATGGTGGAGGGCTGGGATGGCTTTGCAAGAGAAGAAGTGGCGACTGGGTAGGTCATAGCGTGGTACTGCATAGGCCATGAGTTCGCGGAAAGCTGCGCTTTCCACCAACCGATAGGGCATCATCTCAAACGAGATTAGTTTGGCAATGTGGGCGTTCAAACCCAGTGTACGCGGATGAGAGACTGAGTACTTTCTTGACCTACTCATAGTGTCTGGGAGGGTGAGCTGGACTTGAGAGCTGCATATGGTGGAAGTAGCGGTGGACAGGGCGGACTGAGAGAGGGTTGATGATGGTGATGGAGTTGGTGTTCTTTCTGATGGCCTAGATTCAGTATTTCGTTGATATAACAGTGGGATTCCCTGACTGCTGTGGCCTTGCAACGACACCTCAACATTTGCTGCTGTGCTAACCGGTGGGCTTACAGTGGGGGAAACAATGTAGCATTGCTGACTACCTTCTTTGTGATCAGTTGCACATGTGGTACTTGAGGTTTGGTGTTGTGTCTATGCTTGCAAGTGCATGGTGGTTAAATGTCTAAGCATGCAACTGGTATTCAAATTTTTCAGATTTTTCCCTCGGCTAAAGGTCTTTGCGCACTTCTTACAGATAACCTTGGCCTGCTCATGAGGATTTTGTTCAAAAAAGTGCCACACTGCACTCTTCCTACTTTGGAAGACATTTTGCGGCCTAGCACGCTGTGATATTTTGACCCTCTGGACAAGCTGTCCAGCAACTCTTTTGATGTTTGGAACCTGTCTTTGGAGTGCTCCGTGCCTGCCAGATAACAGCTGTTGCGATGTCGATGTCTGCTGTGGATGCTCCTCCTCCTCATCTGAGCTATTGGAAGCAGCACCCTCTTCCCCCAATGGATGCCAATCTGGGTCAACAACTGGGTCATCCATCACCTCCTCTTCAATGTCATGTGCACCTTCCTCTGTGTCACCGTGTATGGTGGTATAGTGTGCGGGAAGGGGCACCTGAGTCTCATCAGGGTCAGAATTTGGCTCTGTACACTGTGAGGACAATGTAGTGCTCTGAGTGAATGTACCAGCAGAATCATCTATCAGTGGCTGTGCATCAGTGCACTCCATGTCAGATTCATCTTGGCCTGGGTAATTCACCATTTCACTTGATAATCCAGGCATGGTATGTGAAAACAGCTCCATGGAGTAATCAGTAGTATGGCCTGCGTCATCCTTCAATCTTGGTTGGGGTGAAGGACACAAGGAAAGGTGTGGTTCATGAACATGAGCCTCCAATGACGACTCAGTGCTTTTATTTTTTACAACTTCAGAAGAGGAGGCGATAGAGCTTGAGGCTGAGTCAGCAATGTAAGCCAAAACTTTTTCCTGCAGCTCTGGCTTTAAAAGCGGTTTGCCAACTCCTAGAAAAGTAAGCCTTCGAGGCCTTGTGGAGCCAGATGATGATGCAGGCTCAACACCTCCTGCATTCGGTCCTATTTTGCTTTTGCCACTACCATCAGATCCACCACCAACACCATCATTACAAGCTGCCAACCCCCGCCCAATTCCAAGGCCTCTTCCACCAGCCTTCCTCATTTTTGGTAGAAATGTAGACAAAATCCAACAAACTATATAGTAATGTAAAACAAGGTACAAGGTGTCTATAGGACAGGGGAGATTTTGAATTTCTGCACACACTTGTGGACACTGGACACTTATGGATTGTGTGAGGCCCACTGAATATCAGAGCGCTATGTCACAGGCTCGATGGCACAGGTGTGAAAAAAGTGACTACAGGATAAGGGAGATTTTGAATTTCTGCACACACTTGTGGACACTGGACACTTATGGATTGTGTGAGGCCCACTGAATATCAGAGCGCTATGTCACAGGCTCGATGGCACAGGTGTGAAAAAAGTGACTACAGGATCACGGAGATTTTGAATTTCTGCACACACTAGTGGACACTGGACACTTTTGGATTGTGTGAGGCCCACTGAATATCACAGCGCTATGTCACAGGCAGAAATTGGCTAGTGTATCACAAACTACAAGGTGTATATAGAATTGGGCAGAATAGGAATCTCCCTAGAGTGTAGGTCTGTAAGAACGGAACAAGTCCTCCACTTATCCTTCCAGAGTGACACACAGATAGCTTCACTGTGGCCGTGATAACAGCCATTACACGGTACTGAGAGGGGCGTGCACGTACACGGCTGTCCAGTGTACGTAAAATTGTCAAGCTCCGTGTTTTTTAAGTATACGGACTGACACACGCTGTCTCTCTATAGTTTTGAATGTGATCAAACAGCAAATATATTTAACTGTTTGAAAGCTAGACAAAACTAGAAGGTGCAGGTCTGTAAGAACGGAACATGTCCTCGACTTATTCTTACAGAGTGACACACAGATAGCTTCACTGTGGCTGTGATAACAGCCGTTACACGGTACTGTGTGAGGAGTGTGCACCGCTGTATGGTGTGAAAAAATGCACGCTCAGTACCTCAGCAGGACAAAAAAAAAAATTGGGATTGCTTTTAAAAAAGCAGTTTGCAGAGCAGTGGGTAAACAGCAATGCAGCCGTCAGGAAGCCTTAGAAGGCAGCCTAACAACCAACACCGCTGATCCACCAAAATATAGCCTCCCCTTGCACTGCACACACAGTGACTGGTGTGTTGTACAGGCAAAATCGCTAGCAGCAGAAGCAGTTTTTTTTTCTTCTTCCCTGCCTAACGCTCTCCCTACAGAATCAGCAGCAACCTCTCCCTATGCTAAGATCGGCAGAAGTAATATGGCGGTCGGCGTGCACGCCCTTTTATACCCCCTGTGACGCCCACCAAAGCAAGCCAATCACTTGCATGCCCTTCTGAAAGATGGTGGTGACCCCTGCCTATATCATCACGTTTCCCACAGTGTCCGTGGATCCTGATTGGCTGAAAAAGAGCGCAAAACAAACTTTTGAAACGCGACTTTGGCGCGTAAGTCGCTGACCTCGTGGCCGACCACATCCAAGGGTCGGGTTTCGTTTCATGAAACCCGACTTTGCCAAAAGTCGGCGACTTTTGAAATTTTTCGATCCGTTTCGCTCAACTCTATCTTTCACACATCTGGTTTTAGCCGTCAGGTGCGATATGGCATGTGTGTAAAAAAAGGATCCTTTTTTTTACCACCGGATGCGTTTTTTTCTCATTGATTAGAACTTGCGATGGATCGCGCCGCAGTTGCTTGTGTTTCTTCCGGTTTTTATCGGATCCGGGTGAAATCTCGGCTCTGGAGGCCAGACACAACGCGAGCAACAACGTTTTTTCATCCAGCGAAAAAAGCTGGACATGCGCTGATGCGGTGCTCCCCGCTCTGTGGTATAATGTGAATGAGCAAATCCGGCCACCGGATCAGTCTCCTCCATGATCCGGCCACCGCATTAAGGCTTTTGCCCTCTGCGCATGCCCAGAGAGCTCTCTCTCTCTCCTGCAGCTACCTTCTATCATCCCCCGTACTACAGCGACTTCGTTTCTCCAGTTTCAGGCGCCGTAAGTTGCGCCGCATCTACTTCCGGTGCCTCCGTTACTGCCCAGTTCTGACAGTCCGGCTTTTCGCCGCACGCCACTGGACTTTTACCGACGGACGTGTGAAAGTAGCCTAATACCGACTCTGTTAACATCTTAGCAGACAAGGCAGCACACGACCAGACAGGCCCTTCTGTCATTTGGCAGAATTGCCAGATGGCCAGTCCGGCCCTGCTGAGAGGAGAGTGAAGTATGATTTGAGCATGCAGACCCAGAGTGCTGTCACTCACCGAAAGGTACCCCGCCAACACCAGTGATGTGCCCTGCTCAGTTTCTATGATTCTGGTCCCCAGATTGGAAATAACAGAGCAAGAGCAACAACCAAAGAATATAGGAGCCACAGAGAGATGAGCTTTCAGGAGCAGGTCAGCTAGTAGAAGTATACTAGGAAAGTGTTACTTGGGATCAGTTACGACAAAAAAGGGGTGAATTTAGTAAAGGAAAACCTCTTTAAATGCAACAGCTGCTATTGACAGTGCCAGCGAAGTGCTTAAACTGCCCAGATATGTTGTTCTGCTTATTTGTGCATTTAAAATAGCAGCAAGGCTGACTTATGAGAGATAATAATACGATGTAACGATTATTCAAAGGTGCTATATACATGACGTTAGTGACCGGCATATAAACACAGATTGGTGGGGATTACAGGGTTAAACTACATTAATTTGGACTTAAAAATAACATAAGTGGATACCTAAGAAATGGAGGTAAAGATTTAATAAAAAATATAACCTGTAAAGGATACAGAAAAAAAATATCAACAATAATACATTTGTTAATGAGCATTCACAAAAAAAAATAAAAATGAGGTGCAATTTGAAAAAGAAAATTAAATTTAGCAACATTTTAATGGCTTTTATTTTTATGCCGTTCCCTATGTGTTCTAACTAGAGTTGAGCAACTTTGGTCGGATTGGGTTCCATGAAACCCGATCCGACCAAAGTCGCTCAACACTAGTTCTGACCTGTTAAAGTGACCCTGTCAGCAGGATTGTGCAAAGTAACCTACAGACAGTGTCAGGGCGGCGCTGGTAAACTGAATAAAATGATACCTTGGTTGATGAAATCCATCTTGTTTTTTTTTGTTTTTATTTTCAGGTTTGTGTTAATGACATGCCCGTGTACTAAGGCGGGGTTCATGTATGTGGTGCTCTGATTAGATATTCATAATGCAGACTGCTGACAGCTCACTGATCCGTCACTGACAGGCGCCCTAGTTTACATAATGAATACAATCACATACTGATTAAAAAGCAAAATAAAAGATTATGTAGGCAGGTGCCGGCCGTGGTTATGGTTATGGTTACTGTGCACTTAATACCTTTTACAGATTTACTTGAGTGAGGTAAAACTATTCATTCTGTAACTGGGGCCCGGGATGCCTGCATAGTAGCATCTTTTGGTTTGTACAGAGATCCAACAGCTGATAATGCGCATGTACCAGCGTCACCATCTTGGTAGAGTAGATAAAAAAGTCCTCTTCTAAGATGGTGTGGCACGCACCTGTGCAGTAGCAGGACTCGGAGATCGCCAAGAGATCAGTGAGCTGACAGCAGTCTGCATTATGAATACCTAATCACAGCACCACATACATGAACCCCACCTTAGGACACAAGAATCTCATAACTGAAAATAAAGATTCCGAAACACCAACTAGAAGGATTTAATCAACCAAGGTATCATTTTATTCAGTACACAATTGACCTGACACTGTGTGTAGGTTACTATACATAATCCTGCTGACAGGTTCTGATTAATATCCTTTTCCAGGTTAGTATGACTACAGCAACACAACAACAAGTACAGCTTTACTTGTGTTTACTAGTAAAAAAGAAAAACTAACAACATTTTTATTCTGCTTTTTTCATTGCCATGTTGTAAAATATATCACTTTTTTATATTTCTGGCTCTGTGTGAGAGCTCTTTTTTTGTGACACACCCTTTACGTTTTAATTATATGACTATATAGTGTCTATACGTTATTGAACACTTTTTATTTAATATTTTCACACATGAGAAGTCACTAAACAAATTTTAAATCAGCCAATTAGATTGCTTTTCTATTATGCTGTTTGATGTATGGAATAAAAAAACATATTGTAATAGTGCAGGCAATTTCAGATGGTAAAACACTGTGCACACGTTGCAGAAATGCTGTGGAAATTTCCGAAGCATTTCTGCAAATACCACTGCTTGAAAAACGCATGCGAATTTACATGCGTTTTTCACGCGATTTTCGTGGGCGGAATTCAAGCGCATTCCAAGCGATTTGAAGCATCGCTTGGAATGTGATTGACAGGTTGGCCACACTTGTCAAACATAGTGTTTGACAAGTGTGATCAACTTTTTACTATTGAGGCTGCCTATGTAGCATCAATAGGGAACAGATATAATGTTAAAAAGAAAAAATCGTGATAAACTCACCTTCCGGCGTCACCCGCAGCCATCACAGTCCTCGCGATGCTCCCAGCACCTCCTGTTCCCAGGGATGCCTTGCGACAATGATCTCTCATGACATAGCAGCACGCGAGACCGCTACGTCATCAGAGGACCTTGCTGCAATGCATTACTGGGAACAGGAGCTGGTGGTAGCATGGCGATGACTGGGACGGCTGCGCGGGAAGCCAGAATGTGAGTTTATCACGATTTTTATTTTTTAATTATTTTTTTAACAGGAATATGGTACCCAGGGCCTGGAAGAGAGTCTCCTCTCCTGCAGACTATGGGTACCATCCACACATGATCCACTCTGTTTGCGCATGGTGGGCAATAGCCCCATGCGGAAAGTAAGCATATCTCAAGCATTCCTATGGGTGCGGAATCGCCATGATTACATGCGTAATCACAGTAATTCCGCAAAAAGAATGAGCATTTCTCCGTTATGCGATTCCACAGTGGGAAAAAACACAGCATTAGCACAGCATTGCAGAATCCAATAGGATTGCATGGGATGCGTTCTTTTTGCATTTTTGCGGCAATTCCTCATGTAAAAAAAGCCACGAAAATGCAAATAAAAATGCTACGTGTGCACATAGCCTAAGGGTGACCCTTCGCATTCGTCTATTGGGCTCTAAAAACCCTAGTCTGACATGGGGGAGACATGCTGCTACATATTTGATAGAGAATGGAAATTTCCTTGTGCGATTAATGAATAAAAAGTCATGAGACAAGCTAAGTTAGAACAGAAACAATTAGAAGCAAGATCACTGTTGTTGAAAAGAAGTAAAATGATTCAGTATTTCAGAGAAGCTGCCGATCATTGGAACTGCTTAAGAAAAAACAGAAAGCTAGCTAGAGAATTCACTTAGCTTGACTACAAAATTTAGGAAAAGTCTTTGAGAAATTATGGTTGTAGATATAATGGTACTTTAAAAACACAACACTTGGAAAAGGTGAACCGATGCTCCGCAGATCTGTGAGATGGCAATGAACACGTGCACGTCCCTTGCAGAGCCAGATAGTGGAGGACACACTCAGAGCTCCTGTTTGTGTTACAACAGAAGGACCATGCCTCCCATACAGTGGATTAGTGAGACCCCTAGTGCTTATGAGCTTGCAGCCATTGAATGTCTGAAACTCTTTGCTCATCAGGAGGATGATAAAAATGTCAGATATTAAAAGTGTAGGATGACTGGCGTTTGTATGCTAACCTGCATAATTTGCAAAAAAATAAAAAGTCAACATGGGATTTGAACTCAGAAAACACTCCACTCCTGAGACAGCAGCCTTACCACTGTACTACAAGCTTCAATGATATAGTGCTTTGATTTTCTTTGCCTATGAAATGTATGCACACTCTAAATGATTTGAAAGATCATTTTGATTTTCATATTGACATATGATAGGTGACTTTTTCTACTCAAAGTGAAACATCTCTTTGATAAGTGAAGAAAGTGACATCATAAATAAAAAAAAGGACCTTAACAGGACTTGAGCTCACATTTTCTATTCCATAAACCAGAAGATTAACCACTCAACCATCAACACAACTGGTTGTAACAGTGTGAGCACTGCATCTAAAAAACATTTTGATGTTTGATGAAGTCAGTATCAGGTATCAGACCAAAAATTTTGATACTTGATGTTTGAACGAAGTCAAGTATGAGGTATCGGACAAAAACATTTTGATTTTGATGTTTGAATAAAGTCAAGTTTCAGACTCATTCTGCAAAACTGTATGGTTGCTAGTATAGTGTAGTGGTAATGTAATGTGGGTAGGGTTATAAACAAGGGGTTGTGAGTTTGAACTCCTGCAGTAGAACTTACTTTTTTTTCTTTTGTAATTTTTCTTATTATTTTAAACCAAAACTATGTTTGATACAAATGCTTCACCCTTAGGCTATAAATTATTTAATTAGAAATCAGGAGGATAATAAGAATGTCAGCTATTAAAAGTGGAATGCAGATAATTCACCCTGAGACTATAGATTATTTTATTACGAGAGGAAGATAATAAGAATGTCAGATATTAAAAGTGTAGCATGATTTGATTTTGTGTGGTAATCCGCTATTTAAAAAAAAAAAAAAAATCAATGTGGAAACTTGAACCCACAAGTTCCTACTTCATAAACCAGTTGCTTTACCACTCAGCCAACAGCTCAACAGGGTGAATAATGACCCTTTTTCTTCCCTTATGACATGAACCATGCAAGTACTGTAGTGAGATGTATCTGAAAAACATTTTGATTTTGATCTTTGACTGGTCAAGTGTCAGGTCTCAGACAAAAACATTTTGATGTTTGATGAAGTCAAGTATCAGGTATCAGACCAAAAAATTTTGACGTTTGATGTTTGAATGAAGTCAAGTATCAGACTCATTCTCCAAAACTGCACAGTTCCCAATATCGTGTAGTGGTAATTAGAGATGAGCGACTTTGCCTTTTTTCGGGTCGAGTTGGGTTTCGCGAAACCCGACTTAAGCAAAAGTCGGGTTGAACGAAATCGGCCGACTATAGGGAAAAGTTGGGGGTCCGACTGAAACACGAAACCCAATGTAAGTCAATTGGGAAGAAAAGTCGGCAGTGAGAGGAGGACAGGAAACACGCTTACAGTGTCCATTTGAATGCCAAAAGCATCAATTCTTATTACTGAAGCTTGTCACCCTTTATTTACCTCATAATACTAGTTACGCACTGAAAAATGGGGGTTATTTGGCTAAAGTTGTGGGGGGGTAGGGCTGGCTCCAGGTTTTCATGTGCCCTAGGTCAAAGAGCGCCCCTTTTACACATACTATAACTCATGATGCTTCGATACGGCAGAGAAATAGTGGTATACTACAATGAAAAATACTTAACTTTTTACATCTCATGACTGATATCCATTTTAAATTCTCCAATAGCTCCAAAAATGGACAGTATATTAATCCATTCAGTATTATGGCCACCGCATAGTGTGCCATACAGAGTAATGAGGTCCATCTATTTCTCCATACAGAATCATTGGTCCCATATAATGTTTGAAACAGTATATGATGAGCTCCACATAATGCTACAGTATATGTTGGTCCCCATGGATGAAGCTCCACTGTCTTATGGGCCCAAATAATGCTCCATACATAATGGGCCCCATTTCTAACGCTCTAGTGTATAATGGGCCCTGTAAATGCTGCTCCAGTGTCTGATGTCCACCTTTGCAATGTTCCAGTGTATGGTGGGCCCCATCTATCATTCTCCAGAGTATAGTGCTCCCCAAAAATTGCTGTCCCAACATTGAAAACAATGAAATAAGTCTCCTCGCTAGGGAATCCCTGTACTAGTCTGGACTCCTCATCGTCCCCATCTTCCATCTCACTGCACTTGGCTGTTTAGGCAGAGGGCATACAGACGTGATGTCATTGCGCTCTCTGATCAGAATATCACTGTCAGGAAACGCGGAAGACGTCATGGCGGTGGAGCAGGGAGAGGTAAGTATTTCAACCTTGCAAGTGCTGTGATCCTGAGCAAGCAGGGGGGGCCCACTCATTGGCAATGGCACTGGCACAGGGTCCCTGATAGTACGGCGGTGTGTCTGACGGCGGGTGGGCCGAACCTACACTTTCATCTGCAGCTTCCTCTTTGTCACCGTGTAAGGTGGAACAGTATATGGGAAGGGTAACCTGAGTTTCATCAGGGTCAGATTCAGGCTGTGTAGAGTGCGAGGAGAATGTAGTGGTCTGGGTCAAGGTACCAGAAGAATCATCGAGCAGTGGCTGGGCATCAGTGCACTTGTGGCGGCCCCCGGAGTACGGTCGCCACAGTGGCATTAGCTTCCTCCTAGGGAGTGTGATGTCATGCTTGGGAGCAACGAAGGATCTCTCTAGCAGGTTAACTGATTGGGTGGCGTTATTCCCACGAGTCATGACCCTCCAAACAGCATCCATGAAGGCAAAGTGTTTGTTTTATGTGGGCAGTATGGTTGCAAAGCTGAACCTTAAAGGAATGTCCAGAAGGGCACCACCAGGAGTGGAGCCTGCGGCGTAATTTGATTCAACAAGGGCAACCTCAACCATCCAGCAACCGAAAAGATGCACACATTGCAAGCTTAATTCAGTTAACGAACGAGACTCCGTCATGCCCCCGCGGTCCGCGTCCAGCTTACTAGAGGGACACGCGAGGCTCTGGCACGTGAGATTGGCCAATAACTGGTGTGTCATGCCTTCACATGTCTGTGGCTGCATGCGCGCTATACTGAAAGGGCCAGCGTGTGTCGCTTACAGGTGCAAATAACCCGCTGAGCACCGTTACTGATGGGGATCTGGGATTACAATTATTACCCATGAATGATGATTTCCCAGTAAGTGCAGGTCAACAGCAGTTCCAGAATTAGGCCTATCCGTCATTCTTGAAAAAGTGAAAAACTTACGTGTGCAAACCACAGGTGCTGTAGCTTGCTTAACAGTTCGCCAGCCATTCTCAGGCCCAGTATGGATTAAACGTGATTGCACAAAGGTGAGAAATGGTACCGTATCACTGGACAACATGGATGGATAGCACAGTTTACATATTAAAAATATATGTCTATAGATCAGGAGGCAGGCTCAGATGGTGTCAGGCCCAGTATGGATTTGACAGCCCAGACTACACAGCGGAGGAGCAGGGAGAGGTAAAGATTGAAAATGCTGGGACCCTGCCCAAGCAAGGGGGGCCCACTCGTGGGCGTCGGTACTGGCACTGGGCCCCTCATAGTACGGCGGTGTGTCTGACGGCGGGTGTGCACCACCACCGTCAGAGACACTTGATTGCACTATGAGGGACCCTGTGCCAGTGCCCGCGCCCAAGAGTTGGCCTAACCACCTGTCCAGGGCAACGGCACTCACACGATTGCATGCGCTAGGTGGTGACCCCGGCCATGGTGGAGGGGGGAGGCAGCCCAGTTAGGGAGGTTTACAAAGTGGCATATGTTGATGTTGGACATTCAGCTGATGCAAAAGGCGAAATTGGTCAAGTCCCAGGAAGTAGAGGACCAAAGCAAGCCATTTTGCTGTCAACCTATGTGACATCAGGGGAAGGTGGGACAAAATCCTTGGAAACCCATGCATGGTTCATTTTAATGAAGGTTAGATCATCCACATTTTGGGTCCTTTTTTCTGTCAGGATTGATCCAGCTGCACTGAATACTCTTTCCGATAGCACACTTGCAGCTGGGCAATTGAGCTCCTGTAACACATATTGTGCCAATTCAGGCCAGGTGTCGAGTTTAGCGGCCCAATAGTCAAAGGGGAAAAACCTGTGAGGGAGAACATCGACATGGGAGGAAAAGTAGTTTGTAACCATAGTTGACAAGTGCTGTCTCCTGTCACTTTTCATCGATGCAGTATTACCAGTCATGTGAGCGGGACTTGAAAAATCAGTCCACAACATGGTCATGAAACCCCTGTCTCCAGCGCCACTTCTGATGTGTGCACCACAAACACCTCTTCCAAGCTGCCCCCTGCCCCTACGGCTCGTGTGAGAACCATCACCGCTGCTGTGTGCTGGGAATGCCTCAACCAACCTGTTCACCAGAGTTGCTTGTTTGTTAGCCAATATTAGGTCAAGGTTCTCCTGGGCCAAGATGTTTTGGAATTTGCCTTTATAGCGTGGATCCAGGATGCTGGCCAACCAGTAGTCGTCATCATTCATCATTTTGCCAACATTTTCTCTGGACACACGAGAAGCATCCTCCTCCCCTAAATAATCATCCCCATCATCACCCTCCTCCTCCTCTTCCTCTTCTTCCTCCACCTCGTCTAGGAGAGGTCCCGGAGCAGACAATGGCTGACTGTCATCAATGATTCCCTCCTCCTCTTCCTCCTCGTCAACCTCGGCTGCAGATGCCTGCTCCTTAATGTGCGTCAAAGTTTGCATGAGCAGACGCATAAGTGGGATGCTCATGCTTATGATGGCGTCGTCTGAGCTTACCAACCGTGTGCATTCCTCAGAACACTGAAGGACTTTACAAAGATCTTTCAGCTTTGACCACTGCACACCTGTCAACTCCATGTCTGGCCTCAAAGTGCCTGTCCGGGTATCCTCCCACAAATGCATTACGGCCTGCCTCTGTTCGCACAGCTGCTCAACCATGTGCAGGGTGGAGTTCCACCTTGTTGCAACGTCGATAATTAGCCGGTGCTTGGGAAGGTGTAGCAATCGCTGCAGCTTCTGCATACGACTGGAGTGTACGGGCGACCGGCGGATGTGCGAGCACAGTTTTCGAACCTTCTGGAGCAGGCCTGTTAACTCCGGATAATTATTGAGGAAGCACTGCACCACCAGGTTCAAGGTGTGAGCCAAGCAAGGTATGTGCCTGAGTTTTGAAAGGGCTATGGCTGCCACAAAATTACGGCCGTTATCACTAACTACCTTGCCTGCCTCAAGATATATACTGCCCAGCCATGACTCAGTTTGTTGCTGAAAGTAGTCGGCCAGTACCTCCGCGGTGTGTCTGTCGCCCAAACACATCATCTTCAACACAGCCTGGTGACGCTTTCCACTAGCGGATCGATAGGGTGACACCTCGTGTGCAACACTGGCAGCTGCGGATGAAGTGCTGCTGTGATTGCGCTCTGGTGACGAGCTTTCGCTTCTGGAGGAGTAGGAGGGTCGAACGCCAAAAGCCAACTGTTTCCTATACCGTGGGCTAGGCAGCACTGTCCCACCACCGCTGTCCCCTGTGGACCCTGCATCCACCACATTAACCCAGTGCGCAGTGATGGACACGTAACGGCCCTGGCCATGCCTACTGGACCATGCATCAGTTGTGAGGTGCACCTTTCCACTCACTGATTGCTTGAGTGCATGGACAATGCGGTCCTTCACATGAAGGTGGAGGGCTGGGATGGCTTTGCGAGAAAAGTGGCGACTGGGTAATTCATAGCGTGGTACTGCGTAGGCCATGAGTTCGCAGAAAGCTGCGCTTTCAACCAACCGATAGGGCATCATCTCTAACGAGATTAGTTTGGCAATGTGGGCGCTCAAACCCAGTGTATGTGGATGAGAGGATGAGTACTTTCTTGTCCTACTCATAGTCTCTGGCAGGGTGAGCTGGACTTGAGAGCTGCCTATAGTGGAACTAGCGGTGGACAGGGCAGACTGAGAGAGGGTTGATGATGGTGATGGAGTTGGTGTTCTTTCTGATGGCCTAGATTCAGTCTTTCGTTGATAAAACATTGTGATTCCCTGCCAGCTTTGGCCTTGCAATGACACCTCAATATTTGCTGGTGGGCTTACAGTGGGGGAAGCAATGTAACGTTGCTGACTACCTTCTTTGGGAGCATTTGCACATGTGGTACTTGAAGTTTGGTGTTCCGTCCACGCTTGCAAGTGCATGGTGGTTAAATGTCTAAGCATGCAACTGGTATTCAAATTTTTCAGATTTTTCCCTTGACTAAAGGTCTTTGCGCACTTCTTACAGATAACCTTTGCCTGATCATAAGGATTTTGTTCAAAAAAGTGCCACACTGCACTCTTCCTACTATGGAAGACATTTTGCGACCTTGCACGCTGTGCTATTTTGACCGTCTGGCCAAGCAGTCCAGCAACTCTTTGGCTTTTTGTAACCCATTTTTGGACTGCTCCGTGCCTGCCAGATAACAGCTGTTGCTATGTCGATGCTCCTCCTCCTCTTCTGAGCTATTGGCAGTGGCACCCTCTTCCCCCAATGGATGCCAATCTGGGTCAACAACTGGGTCATCCATCACCTCCTCTTCAATGCCATGTGCACCTTCCTCTGTGTCATCATGTACGGTGGTATAGTATGCGGGAAGGGGTACCTGAGTTTCATCAGGGTCAGAATCTGACTCAGTACACTGCGAGGACAAAGTCGTGCTCTGAGTGAATGTACCAGCAGAATCATCTATTAGTGGCTGTGCATCAGTGCACTCCATGTCAGATTCATCTTTGCCTGGGTAATTCACCATTTCACTTGATAACCCAGGCATTGTATGTGAAAACAGCTCCATGGAGTAATCTGTAGTGTGGCCTGCCGCATCCTTCAATTTTGGTTGGGGTGAAGGACACAAAAAAAAGTGTGGTTCATGACCATGAGCCTCCAAAGACGACTCAGTGCTTTTATTTTTTAAAAGTTCAGAAGAGGAGGTGATAGAGCTGGAGGCCGAGTCAGCAATGTAGGCCAAAACTTGTTCCTGAAGCTCCGACTTTAAAAGCGGTTTACCTACTCCCAGAAAAGGGAGCCTTCGAGGCCTTGTGGAGCCAGACAATGACGCAGGTTCAACACCTCCTGTATTAGGTGTTATTTTGCTTTTGCCACTACCAGCAGATCCACCACCAACACTATCATTACCAGCTGGCAACCCCCGCCCACTAACACGGCCTCTTCCACAACACTTCCTCATTTTTTTGAAAAATGTACCCAAAAATCCACCAACTATATGGAACTGTAAAACAAGGTACAAGGTGTATTCAGGACAGGGGAGAATTTAATTCTCCTACCACTTCTGGACACTGATGTATTGTGTCAGGCCCAGTGTATAACACACCGCTGTATCACAGGCTGAATTTGGCAGGTGTGAAAAATGTTATATAGGACAGGGTAGAAATGGAATGTCCTTACACACTTCTGGACACTGATGTATTGTGTCAGGCCCAGTGTATATCACACCGCTGTGTCACAGGCTGAATTTGGCAGGTGTGAAAAAGGTTATATAGGACAGGGGAGAAATGGAATGTCCTTACACATTTCTCGACACTGATGTATTGTGTCAGGCCCAGTGTATATCACACCGCTGTATCACAGGCTGAATTTGGCAGGTGTGAAAAATGTTATATAGGACAGGGCAGGATTGGAATGTCCTCACACACTTCTGGACACTGATGTATTATGTCAGGCCTAGTGTTGAGCATTTCGATACCGCAAGTATCGGGTATCGGCCGATACTTGCTGTATCGGAATTCCGATACCGACATCCGATATTTTTTCAATATCGGGCATCGGAATCGGAAGTTCAAAGTTGATTGACAGCCGAAATGACGTCATCATGATGCGCGGTGTGTGCGCATCATGATGCGCCGTCATTTCGGGCATTCCGGGGGTCTCTGCCGGCCTGCCGGGGGGCTGTGTGGACTGCCCGGGGTCTGTACCGGCCTGCCGGTGGTCTGTGCACCCTGTGGGGGTCTGTACCGGCCTGCCGGGGGGCTGTGCTGATGTCCGGGGGTCTGTGCAGGCATCGTCCGATGGGACTACAAGTCCCATCTGGCGATGCCTGCTACCATGACAGTGATTGACACATTAGCCAATGATGGGACAGTAGTAGTCCCATCATCCGGCTAATGTGTTAAATGTAAAAAAAAAAAAATACTACATACATACTACATACATACTACATGCATGCTACATACATACTACATGCTACATACATACCACATATATACTACATGCATGCTACATACATACTACATGCTACATACATACTACATATATACTACATGCATGCTACATACATACTACATACATACTACATGCATGCTACATACATACTACATGCTACATACATGCTACATACATACTACATACATACTACATACATACTACATGCATGCTACATACTGTACATACTACATGCTACATACAGTACATACTACATGCTACATACATACTACATACATACTACATACATGCTACATACATACTACATGCTACATACATACCACATATATACTACATACATACTACATGCATGCTACATACTACATGCTACATACATACCACATACTGTATATACTACATACATACTACATACATACTACATGCTACATACATACTACATGCTACATACATACTACATACATACTACATGCATGCTACATACATACTACATGCTACATACATACCACATATATACTACATACATACTACATGCATGCTACATACTACATGCTACATACATACCACATATATACTACATACATACTACATGCATGCTACATGCTACATACATACTACATATATACTACATGCATGCTACATACATAATACATGCTACATACATACCACATATATACTACATACATACCACATGCATGCTACATACTACATGCTACATACATACCACATATATACTACATACATACTACATGCATGCTACATACTACATGCTACATACATACCACATATATACTACATACATACTACATGCATGCTACATGCTACATACATACTACATATATACTACATGCATGCTACATACATACTACATGCTACATACATACCACATATATACTACATGCTACATACATACTACATGCATGCTACATGCTACATACATACTACATACATACTACATGCATGCTACATGCTACATACATACCACATATATACTACATGCATGCTACATACATGCTACATACATACTACATACATACTACATGCATGCTACATACATACTATATGCTACATACATACCACATATATACTACATACATACTACATACATACCACATATATACTACATGCATGCTACATACATGCTACATGCTACATACATACTACATACATTCTACATACATACTACATGCATGCTACATACATGCTACATACATACTACATACATACTACATGCTACATACATACTACATACATACTACATATATGCATCATACATACTACATGCTACATACATACTACATACTACATATATGCATCATACATACTACATGCTACATACATACTACATATATACTACATGCATGCTACATTCATACTACATGCATGCTACATACATACTACATACATACTACATATATACTACATGCATGCTACATACATACTACATGCTACATACATACTACATACATACTACATGCATGCTACATGCTACATATATACTACATACATACTACATATATACTACATGCATGCTACATACATACTACAAGCTACATACATACTACATACATACTACATGCATGCTACATACATACTACATACATACTACATGCATGCTACATGCTACATATATACTACATACATACTACATACATACTACATATATACTACATGCATGCTACATACATACTACATGCTACATGCATGTTACATACATACTACATGCATGCTACATACATACTACATGCTACATACATACTACATACATACTACATGTATGCTACATACAATACATTAGTACAATACATACATAGACATACAGTACATATAACATAGATTAACATACTTACCAATACTTGTCACATTGTTCCCCGAAGCCATTGTCGTCTACGGAATAAATATTAACATAACAAACCACAAAAATACTCACCCATGATCCAAAGCAGTCCACGAGTGTGTCCCACGACGATCTTGGGTAGAGAACTGCAGCATCAGCTGATGCTGCCGCTCTCTACGGGCTGCAGGAATCCAATGACGGAAGGTAGGTATCCTTCCGCACTGTATTCCTCCGCCACTTTAAAAAAAAAAGTCCCTAGTCTCACTTTATGGTAAAAGCTGTGTGGGAAATTCCCACACAGCTTTTACCATAAAGTGAGACTAGGGACTTTTTTTTTTTAAGTGGCGGAGGAATACAGTGCGGAAGGATACCTACCTTCCGTCATTGGATTCCTGCAGCCCGTAGAGAGCGGCAGCATCAGCTGATGCTGCAGTTCTCTACCCAAGATCGTCGTGGGACACACTCGTGGACTGCTTTGGATCATGGGTGAGTATTTTTGTGGTTTGTTATGTTAATATTTATTCCGTAGACGACAATGGCTTCGGGGAACAATGTGACAAGTATTGGTAAGTATGTTACTCTATGTTATATGTACTGTATGTCTATGTATGTATTGTACGAATGTATTGTATGTAGCATGCATGTAGTATGTATGTAGCATGTAGTATGTATGTAGCATGCATGTAGTATATATGTAGTATGTATGTAGTATGTATGTAGTATATATGTAGCATGTAGCATGCATGTAGTATGTATGTAGTATGTATGTAGCATGCATGTAGTATGTATGTAGTATGTATGTAGCATGTAGTATGTATGTAGCATGCATGTAGTATATATGTAGTATGTATGTAGTATATATGTAGCATGTAGTATGTATGTAGTATGTATGTAGCATGTAGTATGTATGTAGCATGCATGTAGTATGTATGTAGTATGTATGTAGCATGCATGTAGTATGTATGTAGCATGCATGCAGTATGTATGTAGCATGTAGTATGTATGTAGCATGCATGTAGTATATATGTAGTATGTATGTAGTATGTATGTAGTATATATGTAGCATGTAGCATGCATGTAGCATGTATGTAGTATGTATGTAGCATGCATGTAGTATGTATGTAGTATGTATGTAGCATGTTGTATGTATGTAGAATGCATGTAGTATATATGTAGTATGTATGTAGTATATATGTAGCATGTAGCATGCATGTAGTATGTATGTAGTATGTATGTAGCATGTAGTATGTATGTAGCATGCATGTAGTATATATGTAGTATGTATGTAGTATGTATGTAGCATGCATGTAGTATGTATGTAGCATGCATGCAGTATGTATGTAGCATGCATGTAGTATATATGTAGTATGTATGTAGTATGTATGTAGCATGTAGTATGTATGATGCATATATGTAGTATGTAGTATGTATGTAGCATGTAGTATGTATGATGCATATATGTAGTATGTATGTATTATGTATGTAGTATGTATGTAGCATGTAGTATGTATGATGCATATATGTAGTATGTATGTAGTATGTATGTAGTATGTATGTAGCATGTAGTATGTATGAAGTATGTATGCAGCATGTAGCATGTATGTAGCATGCATGTAGTATATATGTAGTATGTATGTAGTATGTATGTAGTATGTATGTAGCATGTAGTATGTATGTAGCATGCATGTAGTATATATGTAGTATGTATGTAGTATGTATGTAGCATGCATGATGTATGTATGTAGCATGCATGCAGTATGTATGTAGCATGCATGTAGTATATATGTAGTATGTATGTAGTATGTATGTAGCATGTAGTATGTATGATGCATATATGTAGTATGTATGTAGCATGTACTATGTATGATGCATATATGTAGTATGTATGTAGTATGTATGTAGTATGTATGTAGCATGTAGTATGTATGTAGTATGTATGTAGCATGTAGCATGTATGTAGCATGCATGTAGTATATATGTAGTATGTATGTAGTATGTATGTAGCATGTAGCATGTATGTAGCATGCATGTAGTATATATGTAGTATGTATGTAGCATGTAGTATGTATGTAGCATGCATGTAGTATATATGTACTATGTATGTAGCATGTTGTATGTATGTAGCATGCATGTAGTATGTATGTATGTAGTATTTTTTTTTTTTTTACATTTAACACATTAGCCGGATGATGGGACTACTACTGTCCCATCATTGGCTAATGTGTCAATCACTGTCATGGTAGCAGGCATCGCCCGATGGGACTTGTAGTCCCATCGGACGATGCCTGCACAGACCCCGGACATCAGCACAGCCCCCCGGCAGGCCGGCACAGCCCCCCGGCAGGCCGGTACAGACCCCCACAGGGTGCACAGACCCCGGGCAGTCCGCACAGCCCACCGGCAGGCCGGCACAGACCCCCGGCAGGCCGGCACAGACCCCCGGAAGGCCCGTACAGACCCCCGAGAGGCTGTACAAGGGCAGGAAAGGGTTTTTCCAATTCCGATACCGGAAGTCTCATAGACTTGAATGGGACTTCCGGTATCGGCATCGGCGATACCGATACTTTTTTTAAAGATCGGCCGATCCATTCCGATCCGATATTTTGAAGTATCGGACGGTATCGCTCAACTCTAGTCAGGCCCAGTGTATATCACACCACTGTATCACAGGCTGAATTTGGCAGGTGTGAAAAATGTTATATAGGACAGGGCAGGATTGGAATCCCCCTAGAGTGAAGGTCTGTAAGGACTGGACAACTCCTCGACTTATCCTTACAGAGTCACACACTTAACTTCAATTTGGCCATACAGTCATGGCCAAAAGTATTGACACCCCTGCAATTCTGTCAGATAATACTCAGTTTCTTCCTGAAAATGATTGCAAACACAAATTCTTTGGTATTATTATCTTCATTTAATTTGTCTTAAATGAAAAAACACAAAAAGAATTGTCCTAAAGCCAAATTGGATATAATTCCACACCAAACATAAAAAAGAGGGTGGACAAAAGTATTGGCACTGTTCGAAAAATCATGTGATGCTTCTCTAATTTGTGTAATTAACAGCACCTATAACTTACCTGTGGCACCTAACAGGTGTTGGCAATAACTAAATCACACTTGCAACCAGTTGACATGGATTAAAGTTGACTCAACCTCTGTCCTGTGTCCTTGTGTGTACCACATTGAGCATGGAGAAAAGAAAGAAGACCAAAGAACTGTCTGAGGACTTGAGAAACCAAATTGTGAGGAAGCATGAGCAATGTCAAGGCTACAAATCCATCTCCAAAGACCTGAATGTTCCTGTGTCTACCGTGCGCAGTGTCATCAAGAAGTGTAAAGCCCATGGCACTGTGGCTAACCTCCCTAGATGTGGACGGAAAAGAAAAATTCACAAGAGATTTCAACGCAAGATTGTGCGGATGTTGGATAAAGAACCTCGACTAACATCCAAACAAGTTCAATCTGCCCTGCAGTCCGAGGGTACAACAGTGTCAACCCGTACTATCCGTCGGCGTCTGAATGAAAAGGGACTGTATGGTAGGAGACCCAGGAAGACCCCACTTCTTACCCCGAGACATAAAAAAGCCAGGCTGGAGTTTGCCAAAACTTACCTGAAAAAGCCTAAAACATTTTGGAAGAATGTTCTCTGGTCAGATGAGACAAAAGTAGAGCTTTTAGGGCAAAAGCATCAACATAGAGTTTACAGGAGAAAAAAGAGGCATTCAAAGAAAAGTACACGGTCCCTACAGTCAAACATGGCGGAGGTTCCCTGATGTTTTGGGGTTGCTTTGCTGCCTCTGGCACTGGACTGCTTGACCATGTGCATGGCATTATGAAGTCAGAAGACTACCAACAAATTTTGCAGCATAATTTAGGGCCCAGTGTGAGAAAGCTGGGTCTACCTCAGAGGTCATGGGTCTTCCAGCAGGACAATAACACAAAACACACTTCAAAAAGCACTAGAAAATGGTTTGAGAGAAAGCACTGGAGACTTCTAATGTGGCCAGCAGTGAGTCCAGACCTGAATCCCATAGAACACCTGTGGAGAGATCTAAAAATGGCAGTTTGGAGAAGGCACCCTTCAAATATCAGGGACCTGGAGTAGTTTACCAAAGAAGAATGGTCTAAAATTCCAGCAGAGCATTGTAAGAAACTCATTGATGGTTACCGGAAGCGGTTGGTCACAGTTATTTTGGCTAAAGGTTGTGCAACCAAGTATTAGGCTGAGGGTGCCAATACTTTTGTCCGGCCCATTTTTGGAGTTTTGTGTGAAATGATCAATGTTTTGCTTTTTGCTTCATTCTCTTTTGTGTTTTTTCATTTAAGACAAATTAAATGAAGATAATAATACCAAAGAATTTGTGTGCAATCATTTTCAGGAAGAAACTGAGTATTATCTGACAGAATTGCAGGGGTGTCAATACTTTTGGCCATGACTGTATATCACACGGCTGTATCACAGGCTGAATTTGGCAGGTGTGAAAAATGTTATATAGGACAGGGGAGAAATGGAATGTCCTTACACACTTCTGCACACTGATGTATTGTGTCAGGCCCAGTGTATATCACACCACTGTATCACAGGCTGAATTTGGCAGGTGTGAAAAATGTTATATAGGACAGGGCAGGATTGGAATCTCCCTAGAGTGAAGGTCTGTAAGGACAGAACAACTCCTCGACTTATCCTTACAGAGTCACACACTTAGCTTCAATTTGGCCGTGATAACAGCCGTTACACAGTACTGTGTGATGAGCGTACACCGCTGTACGGTGTGAAAAAATGTACGCTCAGTACCTCATCAGGACAAAAGAAAAAAAGGATTGCTTTTAAAAAAGCAGTTTGCAGAGCAGTGTGAAAACAGCAATGCAGCTACCAGGTAGCCTTGTAAGGCAGCCTAACAACCAACAGAGCTGATCCACCAAAATATAGTCTCCCCTTGCACTGCACAGTGACTGGTGTGTTGTACAGGCAAAATCGCTAGCAGCAGCAGCAGATTTTTTTTCTTCTTCCCTGCCTAATGCTCTCCCTACAGAATCAGCAGCAGCAGCAGCTAGCCCTATTCTGAGATCAGCAGAAGTAAGATGGTGGTCGGCATGCATGCCCATTTATACCCCCTGTGATGCCCCCCAAAGCAAGCCAATCACTTGTATGTCCTTCTCAAAGAAGGTGAGAACCGCTGCCTATCTCATCACGTTGTCCACAGTGTGCGTTGTTCCTGATTGGCTGAAAAAGGGCGCTAAAGCATCATTTCAAACGCGACTTTGGCGCTAAAGTCGCCGACATCGTGGCCGACCTCACCCTAGGGTCGGGTTTCGTTTCATGAAACCTGACTTTACCAAAAGTCGGCGACTTTTCAATTTTTTCGACCTGTTTTGCTCAACTCTAGTGGTAATGTAATGTGTGTAGGGTTATAAACAAGGGGTTGTGAGTTCAAACCCCTGCAGTGGAACTTCATTTTTTTTCTTTTATAATTTTTCTTATTATTTTAAACCAAAACTATGTTTGATGCAGATGCTTCACCCTTAGGCTATAGATTATTTAATTAGAAATCAGGAGGATAATAAGAATGTCAGATATTAAAAGTGGAATGCAGAAAGTTCACCCTGAGACTATAGATTATTTTATTACAAGAGAGGAAGATAATAAGAATGTCAGATATTAAAAGTGTAGCATGATTGGAGTTTGTATGTTAACCTGCATAATTCTGAAAAAAAAATTCCAACATGGGATTTGAAATTATGAAACACCCCACTCTCAAGACAGCAGCCTTTCCACTGTAAAGGGCATGTCACACTAAGAGATATCGCTAGCAATATCGCTATAAAATGTGACGTTATAGCGATATTACTAGCGATATCGCGGTGTCTGATACTTACCTCCGACCGCTCCCCCGCTGGTTATCGCTGATCGCGCGACAACGTTCAGGACTGTTTCTCATCGTCAGCTTCCTGCGGCGCTTCCTGCTGTGACGATGAGCGACGCGTGGAGCCGGGCGGGAGGACGCAGGATCGCCTGGTGTGACAGGTAAGTAGCGACCCCCGTCCCCAGCGATGTCGCTAGTGAGATCTGCCTGTGTGGCAGCTCACTAGTGACCACTTAGCGATGTACCAGCGATCCTGACCGCGTCATATCGCTGGTCGGGATCACTGGTACATCGCTAAGTGTGACAGTACCTTTACACAAGTCCAAGTGATAATGTGCTTTCATTTTCTTTGCCTATGAAATCTAAGTACTCTCAATGATTTGAAAGATCATTTTGATTTTCATATTGACATATGATATTTGACTTTTTCTACTCAAAGTGAAACATCTCTCTGAAGAGTGAAGAATGTGACATATAAAAAAACAAAAGATTTTCACAGGCACAGGACTCAAACTCACATTTTTTATTCCATAAACCAGAAACATAACCACTCAACCATCAACTCTGTTGGTAGTGAAAGGATCCTTTGTCTTCCCTTATGAAATAAACCACTCAAGTACTGTATCTGAAAAGCATTTTGATGTTTGATAGCAGTCAAGTGTCAGGTATCAGATATCAGATATCAGGTATCAGGTATCAGATATCAGGTATCAGATGTCAGGTATCAGATGTCAGGTATCAGCTATCAGGTATTAGATATCAGGTATCAGATATCAGGTATCAGATTTCAGGTATCAGATATCAGGTATCAGATTTCAGGTATAAGATATCAGGTATCAGGTATCAGATATCAGGTATCAGTCAGGTATCAGGGTCAGGTAACAGGTATCAGGTATCAGATATCAGATATCAGGTATCAGATTTCAGGTATAAGATATCAGATATCAGATATCAGGTATCAGATTTCCGGTATCAGATATCAGATATCAGGTATCAGGGTCAGGTATCAGATATCAGATATCAGGTATCAGTTATCTGGTATCAGATATCAGGTATCATGTATCAGATATAAGGTATCAGGGTCAGGTATCAGTCAGGTATCAGGGTCAGGTATCAGGGTCAGGTATCAGATATCAGATATCAGGTATCAGATATCAACCCTTGCCGGCCCTGTGAACTGCACACTTGCGACTGGTGCTGGCCACATCCAGAGTTGGGGCTAAGGATCCACTGCTTGTCATGGTTGCATCATTTCATGTCTGTGTGGGAAGGCACAATGTAAGATCCTCGTATTCGTCCTCCTCCACCTCCTCTGCTGAGCTACTCAGCTGTGTACCTCTGGGTTCTCACCAAGTGAGATCTACAACCTCATGATCATCATCTCTGTTCTCTCACTCCTCCCTCTAAGAGATATCCTCTTTTTCCTGCCCTGACACTGGAGCTTATGCTCTTTCTGGCCCTCATCTACAAGGCGTACCACTGTGTGGCTGCCAAAGAAAGGGAGTCAAGTAGCCAGTACAGTAACAGATGTTGTCAGTGGTCTTTGGATAGGATGAGACTGTGTTTGTTCAGTTGAGTTTTCATTAACAATCACACCTAACCCATGAACACCAAGCCTATTCCCCCCTTCCATCACGACATTGCTTTTTGCCATTCATTTTGTATGTACCCTTTCCCTCTTGTAACCTGCTGTTTCACAACCTAAGGCCCACAACTGTCAGTCATCTGTCACTAAATGAACAATCACTATATATATTCTTAGATAGTGTGCCTGAACAACACTGTTATACCTAACAACTTTTAAGAGGAAATGTGGCCTTCTAGTTTGTCACTGCAACACAGTTTTAGCGCAAACGATTTGGATTAGCAAATTGGGCCTCCTGGCTGAATCCCAATATTAGGCCTAATGATTTTTAAGTGGAAATTTGGCCTTCTGATTTGTCACTGAAATATCATTTTATCCCAAACAATTTGGATTAGCAAATTAGGCCTCCTGGCTGCACCCCAATATTAGGCCTAACAATTTTCACATGGAAATCTGGCCTTCTGAGTTCTCACTGAAGCACAATTTTATCACAAACAATTTTGATTAGCAAATAGGGCCTCCGGAGATGGCCACACTGTTTTAGCACAATCTAGTTATATGCTGGAAGATCGAGTTTACACTGGGCACGATCCTATGAGGCTAACGGACAAGTTCACTCCTCTGGTTCAGGCCCAGACACTCAACGGGGGCCGTTCCTCCCACACTCCCCAGCCCTGTATGCTCACCAGTCCTCAGGCGAGGGTTTCTGTAGACTCGGGTTAGTTCCTTGGGATGACAGTCCTTGTCGCCATACGAACTGGTCCTGTTCGTAACGGTCAGGGGGTTTGCCAGCTGTTGACCGCTCGGAGCATCGAAGCTCGGGTGTAGTGGAGTCTTCTGGGGTGGTGGAGGGTGGTCGACTAGTTGGTTCTAGTGGGATTTCCGGGTCTACGGTAGTGTCATCCAGGTCCCAGACCATAGGCAGGGGGTCAAGGACCTGGGGGGTCGGTTCGGGTCGCGGGGGATCGGTAGACATACATGGTCGTAACATGTTACGGTGCACAACCCTAGTGAGGGGCACGTTGTTTCCTTCAGATTGTATTTCGTACACAGGCCCGTCAGGGCTTATTCGGCGCAATACTCGGTACTGGTTCGCCTCCCACCGGGGTTCTAACTTGTTTTGGGGGGGGTTGATCAAGTACAAGTACCCGATCCCCGGCTTGAAAGTCAATGGGTGGGGGTAGTGCTCCTCCTTGGTGTTCTATATCCTGGAGCGTCGTATGGATGATACGGTGGAGGGTCTGCAGCCGATACCGGTGGTTTCAGACCCATGAGGATACCCTGGTCCAGGGTTGTGGTTCCTCCGGGTTCAATTCCACCTCCGTAATGCCTTTGCCTTCTCATCCGAACAGCAATGAGTAGGGGGTGTAACCAGTCACTAGATGTACTCGATTGTTATACACCCACACCAGCTCGGGGACATATTCAGGCCAGCGGGCCTTGCGGTCGCTCTCTAGGGTGCGCAGAATTTGGATTAGCGTACGATTGAATCGCTTGCAAGCTCCATTTCCCTGCGGGTGGTATGGCGTAGTCAGTGATTTATCATCCCGTAAAGATGGTGTAGCTCTTCCATGACTTTTCCCAGGAAGCACGCCCCTTGGTCTGAATGTATTCGTTGTGGACAGCCGTGTACTTGAATAAAGTTCTTACAAATCGCATAGGCGGCCGACTCAGCTGTTTGGTCTCGGGTGGGGGTGGCCACGGCAAACTTGATGAAATGGTCCACCATAATGGGGCAATGTGCATACCCCTGATAGGCAGGACCTATGGTTAGATAGTCCACCGTAAGAAGCTCCAGAGGGGCCGATGTTACAATAGTTTGTGTGACGACTCCTGGAGTGGACCCTCTGGGTCGTGACACCAACCCTCCCAGGGCGAGCTGACCTAGTGAAGACCACCCCCTATACAGGGAGTGTCAGGGGCAAGCCCCAGGGGGTGAGGCACCACGACTGCTGGCACCAGGTGGCCGGCTCACAGGAGACACGAGTGGGTGTGGGTGTCTGCAGGAACGTGTAAAGTGTGGACACGGGAACACGTGGTATACAGAGACTTTGTTCGTCCGGGTGTGAGTGAAGCAGGAAGCATGCAAGGAGCACGTCAGAGCACTGAGTCAGGCAGCAGGTGTGCCAGGAGGTGTAACAGAGTAAGAGACTGAGTACAGGATCAGAGTGTGTGCCCGGAAGCACAACTGAGTATAAGACAGAGCACGGAATCGGAGTGTGTGCCAGGAGGCACGACTGAGTATAAGACAGAGTACAGGGTAAGAGCGTGTGCCAGGAGGCACAACCGAGTATGAGACAGAGTACAGTGTCAGAGCATGTGCCAGGAGGCACAACCGAGTGCGAGACAGAACACAGGGTCAGAGCGTGTGCCAGGAGGCACAACCAAGTACAAAGCAGAGTGCAGATTCAGAGCGTGTGCCAAGAGGCACAACAGAGTGCAAGGCAGAGGACCTGAGTACAGCGCACAGCCAGGCAGGGACACGGCAGACCAAGCCAGGAAGCACAACAATAATCAGGCGCCTCCCCTAGGGGGAGGTCGTCTGATATAGCACTACTGGTTCCGGGTCAGGACCTAGCCAGAAAGCACATGACCACTACAGGTTCCGGGTCAGGTCCTCCATTACCATAGAGAGGACCGAGCCCTATACAGCACTGACAGGAGCGCGCAAGCGCAAACGTGACATGTAGGAGGAGGCCCGGGGACGAGAGCTGCGCGTGCGCACCCTACGGGACCCCCGAAGTGACCGCAGCTCCGGAAGAGATGACGTCGGGACCGAGGTCCCGCTCCCAGGTGAGCACGGCGTGACAGTTTGCACCGGGGCTAGTTGCGCGGGGGTTTAGCGAGCTCACACGAACGGCAGGTTCGACAAACTTCTTCTACAGCAGCGTGCAAGCATGGGTGGTACACTATCTGCTGTAGCCATTGTAAAGTCTTTTGAGCACCAAAATGAGCCCCTTTTTCATGGGCTTCCCGGGCCAGTTGGTTGAGATGGGCTCCGGGCACGATCACCTGCCATATCGTAGCTGATGTGGTTCGTGACGTGGCATTTCTATATAAAAGTCCTTTTTTAATGGCTAGTTTTTCCCACTCGCGCAACATCAGCAGCATATCTTGGGTCAAAGTATGTCTTTGTGCGCCCGTGGGCAATTTACCGGTGGCCACCCATCGGCGCAGGAGTCTAATTTCTGTATCTTCTTGTTGCTGCTGGATCCAGTTGTCGCGGCTGTTCCAACATCCCTCCTAGGAGTCCCGGATGAGGCGCTTCCTGCATGTTGATTGTAGGCACGGCAGTGGTGAGGGCGAACGGTGTCTCGTCTGCCTCTAATTCATCATCTCGACTTCTCCCTGGGGTGGTGTGTCGGATTCTGGAGAGCGCATCGGCGTGCACGTTTTCAGCTCCCAATTTGTAGATGATATTATAATTGAATTTGGCCATCCGAGCCACCCACCGTTGCTCGAGGGCCCCCAGTTTGGCGTTCTCCAAATGGGCCAACGGGTTGTTATCGGTCCGCACTACTACCTCGGAGCCCGCCAGGTACTCTGCGAATCGCTCCGTTATTGCCCACACCACCGCGAGGAGCTCGAGCTTAAAGGAGCTGTAATTGTCCGGGTTGCATTCTGAGTCGTGCAGCGACCGGCTACCATAGGCGATCACTCTCTCCCGGCCGCCCTGCACCTGTGACAACACAGCTCCTAGTCTCTGAAGGCTCCCGTCGGTATGTAGGATGAACGGTTGCGAGAAATACGCATATGCCAATACCGAGGCGTTCGAGAGCGCAGCCTTAAGATCTTCAAACTCATCTTCTTGCGGTTGCTGCCACTGGGTCTTCCAACCATTTGCCCCGGCGGGAGCCCCCTTCAGCAGGTCCTGCAGGGCTCGAGCTCGGCGTGCAAAATTTTTCACAAACCGACGGTAGTAGCCGGCCAGCCCCAAGAAGGCCCGCACATCCTTCACTGTCTCGGGGGTAGGCCACCCCTGGACAGCAGCGACCTTTTCCAGGGATGGTTGGACGCCCTCCGCCGAGACGGTATACCCCAGGTACTCGATTTGGGTGCGGAACAGGTGGCATTTCTGGGTCTTTACCTTTAACCCGATCTTCTGCAGCTGGCCGAGCACCTGCCCCAACCACTTCAGGTGGTCCTCGAACGTGGCGGAATAGATGATAATATCGTCCAGGTATATCAACTTAGCTTCAAAGTTGAGGTCTCCTAGACATCAACCGCTGGAAAGTTCCTGGAGCGTTGGCCAGCCCAAATGGCATCCGATTGAACTCGAACAGTCCCATGGGAAGGATGAATACCGTCTTGGCCCTGTCTTCCTCCGACATCGGCACCTGCCAGTGCCCACTGGCCAGGTCAAGGGTTGAAAAGTACGTTGCGTTCCCCAGGGTGGACAGAGACTCTTCTATGCGGGGCAGTGGATACGAATCCTTGATGGTGCAGGCATTCAACTTCCAATTATCCATGCAAAAACGCAAAGTGCCATCTTTCTTCTGAACCAGGACAATAGGGGCTGCCCAAGGGCTTTGGCTCTTTCGTATGACCCCCTTCTGAAGCATTTGGGCAAACAGAGATTTCACTTCCTGGTATAGCTGCAGTGGTATTTGCCGATATCGCTCCCGGATGGGGGCCGCTCCTGCCGTGGGGATCCCATGCATGATGGCCATAGTACATCCGAAGTCGTCCTCGTGGCTGGTGAAGACACTATAAAATTGTCCAAGAAGTGTCACTTCTTGGAGAAGCTGGGCTGGCGCTAGGCCGGACAGTTCGGCCCGCATTCTCTCCAGGATGACTCGACCTTTTTCTTGGGTCGAGGATGCGGCAGCCTGTTGGGTTTGTACCGTCACTGCCCAGGGATCTTCGGGTTGCACCCTCAACTGGACCGCGGGGTCCGGCAGCATCTCCTCCAATGGCCTCACTAGTTTGGCCATCTCAGCCCGGGGCTTCAGGGCGATATCCTGATCTTCAAGGTTGACACAACGTACCAAGACAGTCCCTTCCCGCACTGTGGCCAGGGAGCGGGCCACCAGGATGCCAGGGTGCAGGTGCTCCGAATAACATGGTTCCACCTGCACCTCCACGCCCTCCAGTGGTATCAGGGCGCAGATCGGCAGAGCCACCACCGTCTGCCCCGGAGGAAGCACGAGCAGAGGGGCCGCCGGTGCGATGACCTTGCCCAGCGCCTCACCCTCCTGACACTCCTGGAGCACTCGCGCCTCCCGCACCAACCGCTGGAAGACCTGCCCCTGAGCCGTGTGAGAACCCCACTAACTTAGGGTCTCCTGCGTGGTATCGTTGAGGAGTAGATTGCCGAACTCCCGCAGTATGTTCATGCCCAAGATGATCGGGTGACAGTCGTTAGTCTCTCCTTGGGTTAGGACCACTCCCCGGTGACCAAGGAATTTTCCACAGAATGTCATCTGAAGCCACACCACCTCGGCAACGGGTACCGGCAGTTGGTTTGTGGCCACTAGTCGTATCATAGGCCCCCACTGGGGCCTTGCCGCTTCCGGGAAATGCTGCCAGAAGTAAGTTGCCGGCATGGTCGTCACCTGCGACCCCATATCCACTAGGCACCGCACAGCATGACCCTCAACTTCGGCCCATACTAGTGGGCACTTTGCGACCAGTTCTTTGAGACTTCCACAACCCCTCGTTGTGGCTTCCGGCTCTGAGCGGCGTCCCCCATGCCCGGAGTCCTCTAGTTTAATGTCCGCCGGGGTGGGTATCTCCCACGCCGTGGACACTCCCGTGCGAAGTGGCCCGGTTCTCCACACTCATAACACCGGGGCGGTGAGGCTCGGCCACCCCGGGTATTGCGAGGCCCCCAAGGCCCGGACTTGCAGTCAGGTCGGCCGGGCGCAGGCTCTGTTCTCTTCTTCACTTCAGCCAGCTCACCCCGGATAGTCTTCAGTTCCTGTCTCATTTCCTCAACCCATTGAGGTTCTTCGATCACGCTTATGGAGGACTCCATGCTCTGGGCTTTCCCCACAGGAGCCGTCATTCCCTGCTCTTGCTCTCGCACCCGGGCCTGACTCCCCACTTCGGAGAAGGCTAAACGTGGGTTCACTTGGACCTGTTCCCACATTGCCTGCTTGATTAGCGGGTCCCGGAGTCCAGTCACTAAGAGGTCACGCAATGTAATGTTGATGGGCCCTACCCCCATTCTGTCCTTCCTTTCTATGGTGGTGTGTAGCTCCTGGAGGGCGTTCATATTCTGGGTGATGGTCTCCCCCTCCCCCTGCATCCGACTGAACAACCAGGTTCTCAACTCCCCCACGTCTGTTGGATCCCCGTGGGTCTCTTCCAGGATCTGTAAGACCCTGGGGAAGGTGTTGCGACGCCCCGGGGGTCTCAACATAACCGACTTCCGGGCCTCCCCATCCAGCGCCATAAGGGCCACCTCAGCCTGTAGATCGGGGGTCATGGGGTGCATACGAAAGAGGCCCCGCATGCATTCGGTCCAGCTCCACAATAGGGTATCGGAGCCAGAAAACCGGGGCAAGTTACTTAGCATAGCCCCCAGGGAGATGCTGGAGCGGGGACTCCCATTTTTCGCAGCGCCCGCAGCCCTACTCTGATCAGGTGCACCACCATCTGCGCTCAAAGTCTGCATCCTGCCGACTACGCCAAATGTGGTACTCGCAGGTACGCAGGATGCAGTGTCGAGTCATGAGACAACTACGGTGCTTTTTAAGAACACGTTTATGGGACTTGAAAGGACTTTCCTCAGTCACGGCCTGATCACCGAAACAGGGGTAACACAGGTTGCCCACGCAGGGTGTTATGATTGAGTCACCGTAGGAGGCAAAAACAGAAATGCAAGCTAAGTCCAGAAAACCAGAGAGGTTGGCAGCTATCGGATTGCAGACCCCTGAACCTATCAACACAACTAGCAGTAGCCGTGGGGGGTTCCTACGATGCCCTAGACCCCTCGATCACAGCCGGAGGACTAGATAGCCTAAAGACAGAAAGGGAAATCTAAACTGCCCCAGAGCAGACCCCAAAGCAAAAGGCAGCCCCCCACATATAATGACGGTGAAGCAAGAAGAAAGAACACAACACAGACAGAAAGATAGACTGAGCAAAGACGGGGCCCAAGCTAACTAGATAGGAAAGGACAGGAAGGCTGCTGTCTGCAATCTGTGAAAAACCCTATGAAAATAAGAGCCAACAGACTGACAGTGAAAAAGGCCCTGAAGACACTAGGCTTCAAAAAGACTATGTCAGTACTCAGGAATATTCTGAAGACAGAGCAACAGGCAAAAGGAGATTCAGCTCACCCCAGCAGGGAATGGCAGAATCCAGAAAAGCAAGGCAAACAAAAACAAAACACAAATGCAAAAAGGCAAAGCAGAAAACTTAGCTTTAGAGGAGCAGGAATCAGACTGGTGTCCTAGAAGTCCACAGAGAAATCACCCGCAGGGCAGAAGGGCGTCGGCAGCCTTATATCCAGTCAGTGACTCCACTCAGCCAGTCATCATCATTAGGCTCAGGTGCCTGATAATCAGGTTCATTACCTTCCTTTACCAGAATAGGGAGTTCACCAGACCTCAGTGACGAAGGGGAAAATGAACTCACAACAGCAGGGGCTCTAAACAAGCAAACACAGTAACGCAGCACACGACTACTCCCTTCAACGGCCGGTCTCTATAGGGCCGCGGTTTGGCCGACTACGGGTCCTTAACTCTAGAGTCCACTTAGCCGTCCAGATGTCCCTCGCCGTTCGGGCTGGTGGTCTTTCGACGAAATAGTTGCTGTGCCCAGTTGCTGAGGTGTTGACGCAGTCTTCGCACTCTCCAGCGCGCTGAGGACACTGGAGCCCCAGAGGCCCTGGCGGAGTCCTTGGACGGATGGGTCGCAGCGCCTGGACCTGGGCAGGCGGCAGCGATGTATAGTGGCGAGTGACAGGCCACCTGCTCAGCTAACGGCTGCGACGGGGAGTCCGCGATCAAGAGAGGCCCGGCTCCTGCTGCGGACCGGAGCGGGAAAGTCGTGGCCGCCGACGGCTCAGTGCTGGCCCCGGCCACTGGTGAAAGCCGGGCAGCCATGGGTGGCAGGGAACAGGCTGCGGGCAGAGGGGAGGCGACAGCGGCCGCAGGCCGTGCTGGGGCCGCAATGGCCACGGTTTGGAGAGGGGCAACAAGTCTCGGACGGCTCTCTGGATACCGTCCCTCTGGAGTCCTCAGTCAGCGTCCTCCCTGGCGCTGGTGAGTCGCTCTAGCTGGCAGTCGCTCCCACGCTCTCCTGCTGTGTCTGTCCCGGTCTGCTGACTCATCGTCTGGGGAATTCCCCGCCTCCTTTATACTGGTCCCTCCCCCAGCCCACCTGTCAGTCACAACGGTCCGTCCTCGAATCCTGTCCCCCGGGAACAGTTTCCCCCGGAACCCAGATGACGGCTCCTCTGGTTCCGGCCTGGACACTCGACGGGGGCCGTTCCTCCCCCACTAGTTCACTCATCTGTAGAGTGGAGAGCCATTTCTGATATTAGGGTGTCAACCTCTGTGACAAGGTAGGGGCAGGATTGCGATGCAATAGGATTCGTCTTTACCACAATGATTGATATATTTTGAAAATTTGGTTACTTTTTGATAAAACACAGAATTATGAAAAATATTGGGTAGTGTCATGGGAACAGCAGAGAGAACATGCAGATCCAACCACTGCCACCAATTTGTATGGGAATAACACTCTGCTGATCCAATCATCAGGACAAATATGCATTTGACTGGCGAGTGATGGACGAGGCCACAGCTGCTTTCATTACTAGGCCAGTTAGTGGGGGATTCACAGTGAACGTAGACTCCAACGCATGGAATATATGTGGATCATCCCCAGGGAAAATGTGGGGTCTCACTTACTCGGTACCGGGCTGGCATCTCAAAGGGATGTGTTGCGGTGGCCGCGACTCGGTCCATGACCCTGGGCGTCCAATGTAAAATAGGTGGAATGAAGCTGAATAAAGTTTATATGTAGATAATTTGTGATGCCACCTGTGGTGCTCGGCAGTGAAGGTGTTAAGCCAATGCTGTGGTACAGATCCTCTGGGACAGATGGTATAAGGCAGCAAAGATGGAATAGCTCTCCACAGGTAGAGCTGTAGTCCCAGGGCAGTAGTAGTAGGTGTTGAGGTAGATGGTGTAGTGTAAGACACAGAGATGTAGCAGTGCTGAGTGGGTTGGTGCAGAAGAGGCAATAACACAGCTGAATGCAGTTCAAATTCTTTTACTCACGTTTCTGGTACAGACAGGTGCCCGCTTCAGTGCCGCAGCCTCCAGGTCAGGGGCTTAGCCAACTCCCAGGCAGATGGAGTACACCCTTCCAGCACTCCCTTTCGTGTGCCTTTCCTGAACGTCTCCTTTCTAGCGCTAATCAGAAGTACTTTTAGTTCTGAATTACACTCAAGTTCCTCTTTCTTGATGTTACTTATAACTCCACTTGTATGACAGGTAGCTGTAGCCTGCTTTGGGGACTCCTTACAATCATGTCCCGGCTTACACACGGTGCTACTGTGTCTTCGAGTCTTTGGTGGGAATAAAGTGGTCACAACTTCTATTCCTCTGGTTTCTGCTGTAGGATCATTAGTATCACACACAGCCTCCGATACTGGCACCCGGCTTTGGTGCATTAAACTTAGGAAAGGGCTCTGCACTAGCCCTAATCCCCAGTCTCTCCTCCTCACGTTCCGTTCTTATCTATCTTCCTTCTGAACAACTGATCCTTCCTTCTTTCTCTTTCCTTGCCAACAGCTCCAGCTCACAGGGAGCTGCTGCAAACACGTCCTATCTCCATCCCTCCCCCGAAGGGGAACTGACTAACTTCCTGTCAGCTTTCTCCTCTAGTGTTTCTAAGCTCCTCCCACCACCCAGCACCCTTCATTAACCAAAGCAACTGCCATAAATGGTGCTCTGCTGTTCTAAGGTGTCTATGCTGGATGTAGGTGCTGCAGTCTGGTCAGGTGCTACCATCTTACCTGGGGAGTGGGATACTACATCTCAGGAGGAGGTGCAGTACCTGTGAGGCGACTGAACCCTCAGGGGTGCCACATATGTACAGTCATAAAGAAAGGCTAAAATCCATAAAATATCTCCAGAGAAGGGAGAAGAGCTGACAGTTTAAACTCCGATTGAAATAGGCCTTCACAAGGAACATATGAGGATGAGGGAAAATGAGTTATAGCTAGGGATGAGTGATATTGCCCAATATCGTACCGGAATTCTGATTTCCGATATTGAAAAATATCGGATATCAGAATTTCCGATTTCCAATATCAATGCAAGTCAATGGGAGAAAAAAAATTGGAATTACAAAATGAACACTACAGTGCTATATAATGGATAAAATGGAGAGTAAACACCTCAGGATAATGGGGAAGGAGTTTGCAGAGGCAGAGGAGCAAAAAAATTGCTAGAAAAATGCACAGAGCAAAAGCTGTAACAGGAAAACTGGTCCTGGGTTGCTGGTGATTTCTCTGCTCTGAGCTCTGGCCTCCAGTTCAGTGCCTGTCTTCCAAAGCTAAGTTATTGCTCTGCTATTGTTCCATGAGATTTTGTCTGGTTTACTTAGTGTTTGTGTTCAGCCAGCCCTGGCTGGGACTGGCTGAATTCCATTTTTGTCTCTGATCAGTTGATCTCTTGGCTCTGTTTTCAGAAAATACCTGAGTGCTGATATGGTGATTTTGAAGTCTAGCGACTTCAGGGCCTTTTCTATCAGACGTGTTGGACATTATTTTTGGCAGGGTTTTTGCGTGATTGCAGACAGTTGCTTTTCTTTCCTGTCCTTTCTAGTTAGTTGGGCCCCATCGTTTGCTCTGCCTGTCTTTCTGTCTGTGTTTGTGTTTTCATCTTTTTTCACCGTCAATACATGTTGGGGGCTGTCTATTGCTTTGGGGTCTGCTCTGGGGCAGTTTAGATTTCCCCTTTCTTTCTTTAGGCTTATTTAGCTCTCCGGCTGTGACGAGGCATCTAGGACCACCGTAGGCACGCTCCACGGCTACTGCTAGTTGTTGTGAATAGGATCAGGGGTCTGCAATCTGCTAGCTACCAACCTCTCTGGTTTTCTGTACTTAGCTTGCATTTTTGATTTTTCCTCCTCCGGTGACTCATTCATAACAGGTTAGGGTAAGGGTTAAAGGTTAGAGTTAGTTAGGGTTATGCTTTTGGTTAATAGGGTTACGGTTAGGGATTAGGGTTATTAGGGTTAGGGGTTATGGTTATGGTTAGTAGGGTTAGGGGTTAGGGTTAGTAGGGTTAGGGTAAGGGTTAGTAGAGTCAGGGTTTATGGTTAGGGTTATGCTTATAGTTAGTAGAGTTAGGGTTAGGGGTTAGGGTTAGTAGGGTTAGAGTTTAGGGTTATGCTTATGGTTAGTGGAGTTAGGGTTAGTAGGGTTAGGGTTATGCTTATGGTTAGCAGGGTTACGGGTTAGGGTTAAGGTTCAGGGTTAGTAGGGTTAGGGTTAGGGGTTAGGGTTAGTGGTAAGGGTTAAGGGTTAAGGGTTAGGGTTTAGGGATAGTTAGGGTTAGAGTTAGTGATTTTACATTATTAATTTAAAACTGCCTGTGGTGGTGTCAATATGCCCTTTGACTGACATGTGTCCGCGTTCAGCACACCTTGCTTTGCAGGGAGTTTCTAGGAGCACCACGTGGAGGAACGGATACACTCCCTTTAAACCATGCTTAGTCTTCTTCTGCTGATTATATTACTGTTATTCAGTAATTCTGCATATTGATATTCTGCTTTTGGTTCATGTACATCTGCTACTACTGCTTCCTAAAACTCCATCTATGGTTATTCTGCTATTGGCTGGTCGCAGAATGTCCCAAACCCAGAGGAAATACACAGAAGTAAAAGTAGGCACAGGAACTTGAGAGAACAAGCTGGTGTGTCTGGAACCCGTATAGGCAGCAGAAATCAGCATAAGAGCCAATGGAACTAACGGGCACCAGCTGACGTTACCGGAGCCCGTTAACTAAGCAGGAGGTACCTGTGCCAGAATACACTACCAAGGACCAGCAGGCGTTATTGGAACTCGAATACCACAAAGGAGGGACCTAAGCCATTGACTCTACTGAGAACCAGCTGACGTTACTGGAACCCAGATAAGCATCAGAAAGTAAAAGTGCCAGTGGCTGTACTGGGCAACAGCTGACATTACTGTAGCCAAGATACCACAATGTACTAGTGACATAAGCCAAAAGCACTGCT
Organism: Dendrobates tinctorius; assembly: GCF_039654945.1. Taxonomy (NCBI): domain Eukaryota; kingdom Metazoa; phylum Chordata; class Amphibia; order Anura; family Dendrobatidae; genus Dendrobates; species Dendrobates tinctorius. The sequence continues at coordinate 20,540 of NW_027361859.1, read as the reverse complement.
GAGAAGACCAAAAAAACCCCCACAATGACGCAAGTTCAAGAGCAAAAAGACAGGAGTATGGGGACATCTACATCTGTCTTCTTGTCTTGGGTCTTCTGCATCTGTCTTCCTGTCTTGGGACTTCTGTATCTGTCTTCCTGTCTTGGGTCTTCTGCATCTGTCTTCTTGTCTTGGGTCTTCTACCGGAGTAATGTCTTCTCGGCAGAAGGTGCAAGAGCCACATTTGCGCCCGCAACCTGGACACAGTCTTCTTTACTTCGCAATCGCAGCAGGGGAGGAGCAGCGACTACTGGCACTGTCGAGATCAGCCTTGAGCGCCAGGTCCCGTAGTCCACATAGGGGGCTCCTACACTGCCAACACCATGGATAACAGCAAACAGAGCCGGAATGATGTACGACAGGGGCGTGTAACAGTGCGGCGGACACAACCTTGTAACGGCGAGCGTTGTCGAAACACGGTTTCGAGCAGGAGGTACCAGCGCCCTTGGGCACTCCTGAGAACGAGCTGGCAATGCTGGAACTCGGTTTACCCCTCGGGGGAGGCACCTGTGTCCGCACTTCACTGCCAGGAAACAGCCGCCGTGGCTGGATCCCGCCTCTTGTGCTTCTGCCTATAGGTGTTTGGCATCTGTCATCCTTTTTTCCACTTTGGTCTAACGAGGTACAGCTGGTGGTATTGCTGCCCAGAAACACAGAATGCTGTGAAAGTGGCAGTCACGGAAATGGGCACTAGCTGGCGGTACTAGAGCCCAGAAACACAGCATGCTGTGAAATCAGCAGTCACGGAAATGGGCACTGACTGGCGGTACTAGAGCCCAGAAACAAAGCATGCTGTGAAATCAGCAGTCACGGAAATGGGCACTAGGTGGCGGTACTAGAGCCCATGGAAAACAGTATGAGGTGAAAGAGTCAGTCACAGAACTAGGTGCTAGATGTTGGTAGTAGAGGCCAGAGCACGGGCATAACAGATGATGCTGTGTGCAACATAGGCACATGACAGAGCATGCATACTGCTACCAACCATGCATGTAACCTGTCTACTCTGGCCCAGGGCAGAAAAAGTCACCAGAAATCCAGGCCTAGTTCATTTTTAGGAATGTAAGCCGGTCCACATTTGCAGCGGATAGTCGGGTACGTTGGTCTGTTAGTACATTGCCAGCTGCACTAAAGACGCGTTCAGAAATCACACTGGCACCAGGACAAGCCAGGACCTCCAAGGCACTGGCTAAGCTCGGGCCATGTATCCAACTTGGAGACCCAAAACTTGAAGGGGGAAGATCCATCCTGAAGCACACTGACAGGGGTGGAGAGGTATTGTGCCACCATGTCACGGTAACGTTGCCTCCTAGGGCATTGCACTGTCTGTGCTGATGGTGCCCGAACTGTTTGCGGGTTCAGAAACCGTTGGAACAGGTTGGGTATACGGAACCTGTCAATAGCAGATGTACTGCTTCTGCTACCGGCTTCTGAATGGATTCCGCTGGGCCCAGGATGCACTGATGTGCCTGCTAGTGCACGCGCATCACTGCTATGCAGTGGAAAAGAGTACATGAGTGAATTAACCAGTGCATCTTGGTAATCCTGCATTTTACGTGCCCGGTTCAATGGTGTAATTAGGCTTTAAAGGCTGTCCCGGTAACGTGGATCTAAGAGGGTGGCCACCCAGTAGTCATTTGTGTGGAGAATACGAGCCACGCGTGGGTCATTTCTCAGTCACTGCAGCATGAAGTCACTCACATGCTGAAGGCTGCCAACTGGCCATGCATCGCTGTCACCAGCTGGAGGAATGTGCTCTGGCTGCTCTGCATCACCCCATCCATGCTCTATCTGGTGACTACCAGTAGAGCGCTGTGTAGTGTTTTGCGATACCACCCGATATTGAAAAATATTGGATCGGATTGGATCGGCCGATCTAAAAAAAGTATCGGGTATTACCGATTCCGATCCCGGAAGTCCCATTCAAGTCAATGGAACAGAAATATCGGAATTGAAAAAACCCTTTCTTTCCTTGAAGGTTAATTCTACATGAAGAAAAACAACTAATAATAATGTAGAATGTATTGTGGGAGGTGTAGGAGACATTAAAGCCACAGAGGTTTAGCCCAATCAAATGGAATAGCAGGAATTTTTTTTTTTTTTTTAAGACGTTCGTAGTTACAAAGATATTGACTATGTTAACCTCTTTAATATTTTGTCAGATATGTATGTTTCACTACTGCCATGCTCTTCACCTTCTTTTTTACTTCTCCCACACTTTCTCCTTCATGATCCTCAGCTTCTTCTTCTTCTTCTTCTCCTTCTCCTTCTTCCTATTATTCTTTTTTTTACATTCTTCATATTCTTCTTATTCATCTATTATTCTTCTTCATATTCTACTTCTTCATCTTCTTCCTATTCTTCGTCTTCATCATATTCTTATTTGTGACAGGCATTCTTTTAGTTGTTATCTATAAAAGTTTGAAGATTACACCTTCCGTTCTGCCTGTCACAAAAGATTTACAACAGGATTTGTCCGCGTTCAGTTTGGCCTGCAGCAGCAGGCATTTTCCAGGGGCACCACGAGGAGGAACGGACTCACCCCCATACACTGCTTAGTCTTCTTCTGTTTATAATTTAGATAATATAATTTGCTCAGATTTTTAGTCTTATGCTTAATGTTCTTCTGCTTTTGGTTTTTATGCTTCTTGGTCTTCTGTCTCTTGTTGTTCTGCATCTTGGGGGTTGTCTTCATGTTCTTTGTCCTCTTGGTCACCTTCAGGGTCATCTTTTTGGTATTCTTCGGTGTGGTCTTCAGAGTCGTCGTCTTCAGGGTCATTGTCAGGGAGATCCAGAATGAGAATCAAAAACCATTTCCACAAGCTTAAACTTTGAAAAGTAGCAGAAGGTACAAGAAGGCTGAGGAACTGCCGAAAACCAGCTGACGGTACTGGAACCCGGATGGGTAGCAGAAGGAACAAGAGCAAATGGAACTAGCGAGGACCAGCTGACGGTGCTGGAACCCGGAGGGGCAGCAGAAGGAACAAGAGCCAATGGCACAACCGTGGACCAGCTGACGGTGCTGGAACATGGTTACTAAGCAGGAGGTACCTGTGCTCCAAAGCACTACCAAGGACCTGCAGACATTGCTGGAACTCGGATACCGAGAAGGAGGCACCTAGGCCAAAGGCACTGCCGAAAACCAGCTGACGGTGCTGGAACCCGGATGGGTAGCAGAAGCTGCAAGAGCAAATGAAACTAGCGAGGACCAGCTGATGGTGCTGGAACCTGGAGGGCAGCAGAAGTAACAAGAGTCAATGGCACAACCGTGGACCAGCTGACGGTGCTGGAACACGGTTACAAAGCAGGAGGTACCTGTGCTACAAAGCACTACAAAGGACCAGCAGACGTTGCTGGAACTCGGATACCGAGAAGCAGGCACCTAGGCTAAAGGCACTGCCGAGAAACAGCAGATGGTGCTGGAACCCTGATGGGTAGCACAAGGTACCCATAATCAACAAAGTTGCAAGGCCGCGAGCAGGACGCAGTTACCGAAACCCACAGTCCAACAGGAGGTGCTTGTCCTATTGGCACTACGGAACCAGCCTTTATTACCAGAACCCGCAGCCCACATAGGAAGCACCGAAACTGCAGGCACCATAGACTCGGCTAACCCGACCGCAACACGACAGGACAACGTATTGGTGGCAAAGTGACGTTGACACTACCCAGAAACAGCAGGCGTGCTGGAACCAGGCTGGGCAGGAGGGAGTGCCCGTGCCAAAGACACTTCCAAGAACCAGCTGACGGTGCTGGAACTCGGAGGGGCAGCAGAAGGAACAAGAGTCAATGGCATAACCGTGGACCAGCTGACGGTGCTGGAACATGGTTACTAAGCAGGAGGTACCTGTGCTCCAAAGCACTACCAAGGACCAGCAGACATTGCTGGAACTCGGATACCGAGAAGGAGGCACCTAGGCAAAAGGCACTGCCGAGAACCAAATGGCGGTGCTGGAACCCGGATGGATGGCAGAAGCTGCAAGAGCAAATGAAACTAGCGAGGACCAGCTGACGGTGCTGGGACCCGGAGGGGCAGCAGAAGGAACAAGAGCCAATGGCACAACCGTGGACCAGCTGATGGTGCTGGAACACGGTTACAAAGCAGGAGGTACCTGTGCTCCAAAGCACTACCAAGGACCAGCAGACGTTGCTGGAACTCGGATACCGAGAAAGAGGCACCTAGGCCAAAGGCACTGCCGAGAACCAGCTGATGGTGCTGGAACCCGGATGGGTGGCACAAGGTACCCATAATCAACAAAGTTGCAAGGCCGCGAGCAGGACGCAGTTACCGAAACCCACAGTCCAACAGGGGGTGCTTGTCCTATTGGCACTACGTAAGCAGCCTTTATTACCAGAACCCACAGCCCACATAGGAAGCACCGAAACTGCAGGCACCATAGACTTGACTAACCCGACCGCAACACGACAGGACAACGTCTTGGTGGCAAAGTGACGTTGACACTACCCGGAAACAGCAGGCGTGGTGGAACCAGGCTTGGCAGGAGGGAGTGCCTGTGCCAAAGACACTTCCGAGAACCAGCTGACGGTGCTGGAACCCGGAGGGGCAGCAGAAGGAACAAGAGCCAATGGCACAACCGTGGACCAGCTGACGGTGCTAGAACATGGTTACTAAGCAGGAGGTACCTGTGCTCCAAAGCACTACCAAGGACCAGCAGACGTTGCTGGAACTCGGATACCGAGAAGGAGGCACATAGGCCAAAGGCACTGCCGAGAACGAGATGACGGTGCTGGAACCCGGATGGGTAGCAGAAGCTGCAAGAGCAAATGAAACTAGCGAGGACCAGCTGATGGTGCTGGAACCCGGAGGGGCAGCAGAAGGAACAAGAGCCAATGGCACAACCGTGGACCAGCTGATGGTGCTGGAACACGGTTACAAAGCAGGAGGTGCCTGTGCTCCAAAGCACTACCAAGGACCAGCAGACGTTGCTAGAACTTGGATACCGAGGAGGCACCTAGGCCAAAGGCACTGCCGAGAACCAGCTGATGGTGCTGGAACCCAGATGGGTGGCACAAGCTATCCATAATCAACAAAGTTGCAAGGCCGCGAGCAGGACGCAGTTACAGAAACCCACAGTTCAACAGGGGGTGCTTGTCCTATTGGCACTACAGAACCAGCCTTTATTAACAGAACCCACAGCCCACATAGGAAGCACCGAAACTGCAGGCACCATAGACTTGGCTAACCCGACCGCTACATGACAGGGCAACGTATTGGTGGCAAAGTGACGTTGACACTACCCAGAAACAGCAGGCGCGCTGGAACCAGGCTGGGCAGGAGGGAGTACCCGTGCCAAAGACACTTCTGAGCAGCAACTGGCATTGTTGGAGCCCAGGGTCAATCATACATCAGGCTGAGGCCAACTTGGAGCGAGTAGTAAATAAGATGTAGTGTGATTTTTGAGGCAGCAGGAGACTTTGTCGTCCACAGAGCAGGGGAGCAGCTGGCGTTACTGAACCCCACTAACACTGGAGCATGTGGTTTCTCTGTGCAGACGGCACTTCCAAGCAACAACTGGCTGTGTTGAAGCCCAGGATCAATCATGGAGCAGGCTGAGGCCTACTTGAAGCAAGTTTTATATCGGTTGTACACTACTACTGATTGTAACCGTGCTCCACTTAGGCCTCTGGCTCCACTGTCTCTAGTATTTCCCCTGGCCTCCAACCACGCCAGTTGCTGCTCTGAAGTGGCGTCTGCACAATCCACACTTGTTCCTGTGTTACAGGGGCTCTGTCACGTCAGTGGATCCCCTGATGTGTGTCCGGCAAGGTCTCCTGCTCTGTCCACATTCCCACTACTAGTAATGGGAATGTGGACATAGCTGGAGACATTGCCGGACACACATCAGGGGTCAACTGACGTGACTGAGCCCCAGTAACACAGGAACAAGTGTGGAAAGTGCAGACGCCTCTTCAGAGCAGCAACTGGCGGCGTTTGAGGCCAGGGGAAATACTAGAGACAGTGGAGCCAGAGGCCTAAGTGGAGCATGGTTAAAAATCAGTAGTAGTGTGAGTGTGTAGGCAGCAGGAGACTTTGCCATCCACACAGCAGGTGAGCAGCTGGCGTTACTGAACCCCACTGACACAGGAGTGAGTGTTTCTATCTGTGCGGACGGCACTTCCAAGCAACAACTGGCTGTGTTGAAGCCCAGGATCAATCATGGAGCAGGCAGAGGCCTACTTGGAGCGAGTAAAAAATAAGATGTTGTGTGATTTTGGAGGCAGCAGGAGACTTTGTCATCCACACAGCAGGGGAGCAGCTGGCGTTACTGAACCACAGTAACACAGGAGCTAGTGTGTTTTTCTCTGTGAAGACGGCACTTCTGAACACCAACTGGCGCTGTTGGAGCCAAGGATGAAGCTGACGGAAATGTTGCCTCCTGCTGACTGGAGCCGTCTGTGATGGTGTAAACAATTGTGGCGGACACACAAAACTTTGCCACATTTGGGCCATAGTGGTCTTGCCTTGTGCTGAGGCGCTGCCTCTGCTCCCTCTTTGTGCCGAGTTTCCTCCACTGCCTCGACGCACAGAGCTGCTTTGTAAAGCACTAGCAGCACTGCTGTCGGGTGGAATGGAGAACATGATGGACTGCACCAGTGTGTCTTGGTACTCCCGCAGTTTACGCTCCCGGTTCAACGGTGGTATAAGGCTTTGTAAGTTGTCCCGGTAGCGAGGATCTAGGAGGGTGTACACCTAATAATCAGTCGTATTGAGAATGTGGGCGATGCGGCGGTCGTTTCTCAGGCACTGCAGCATGAAATCAACCATGTGCTGCAGACTCCCAACTGCCAAAGAAACGCTGTTACCCTGCTTGAGGCGTCATTTCTGCCTACTGTGCATCACCCCATCCTTGCTGTACATACCGACTAGAGCATTGTGTACCTCCCTCCTCTGGAGAGATGTCTTCCTCCTCCATCGACTCCTCCTCATCCTCCTCATCCTCCTCACAAAGTGTCCCCTGCCTAGGCCTTTGTGAGGAACCACGTAGCGCAGACTGTCCAGAAGCAGATGGCATTTGGGACTCCTCATCCTCAACCTCTTCCAAAACCTCCTCCTTTAGTGCTTGCAGTGTTTTTTGAAGCAGGCAGATAAGGGGGACAGTCATGCTGACTAGTGCATCATTTGCACTTGCCATCCACGTGGAATCATCGAAGGCACACAAAACGAGGCAGATGTCCTTCATAGAGGCCCACTCAGTGGTGCTGAAGTGTGACCGGCGCACAGTGCGACTTGTTTGCGTCTGATGCAGCTGGTACTCCATGCCTGCTGCCTGCTGCTCACACAACCGCTCCAACATATGTAACATTGAATTCCACCTGGTGGGTAGGTCACATATGATGCGATGTTCCGGAAGGCGTAATCGGCGCTGCAGAGCAGCAAGGCGCGATCTTGCCATGCTGGAACGCCACAAGTGAGCGCACTCTATGCGGACCTTGTGCAGCAGTGCATCAAGATCCGGATAGTCCCTCAGAAAGCTCTGCACGACCAAGTTGAGCACATGTGCCAGACATGGGATGTGAGTGAGGTTGCCTAGGCCAAGAGCTGCCACCAGATTTCGGCCATTGTCACACACTACCAAGCCCGGCTGGAGATTCGCTGGCACAAATAACACGTCGCTCTCCTGCTAGATGGCATTCCAGAGCTCCTGCACCATGTGGCTTCGATTCCCCAAAGAAATTAATTTGAGTATGGCCTGTTGACGTTTGGCCGCGGCTGTGCTCATATCGGTTGTAACGGGCTCCTGCTGCACTGTTTCTGAGGAACTTGAGTAGGAGGAGGAGTCAATGTGTACAGACTGGATTCCTGCAATCTGTGGAGTTGGCAGAACACGTACAGCGCCACTCTCCAGATCTGTACCCGGCTCCACAACATTGACCCAATGGGCAGTGAGGGAAAGGTATCGTCCCTGTCCATGGTTACTGGTCCACGCATCGGCGGTCAGGTGGACCTTGCTACTGACGGCATTTAGTAGCGCATGTTGTATTTTTCCCTCCACATGTTTTTGCAGGGCAGGGACAGCTCGCCTGCAGAAATAAAAGCGGCTGGGCACGGTGTATTGTGGGACTGCCAATGCCATGAAGTCCCGGAAGGTGTCAGTCTCCACCAGCCTGAATGAGAGCATTTCAAGTGCCAGTAGTTTGGCAATGCCAGCATTCAGAGCCTGTGCTCGGGGATGGTTTGCAGAGTATGGCCGCCTTTTATCCCATGCCTGTGCTACCGATGGCTGTAGAGTGGCCTGGGAGTGTGAGGAGGACTGGGAACTTGGTGCTGTGGGTGGAATGTCACTGGGTCTCCAGACAACAGTGCCAGAGGTTCTTCCTTGGCGATCCTGTGAGGAAGCCGAACCAGCTGTGTGTGAGCTGGAGTAAGAGGCCCCAACATGAGCTGAAGAGGTGGTAGGTGGTGCTGTACATTGGCCTACGTTTTCAGTGTGTCTGTGTAACTCCAACTCGTGCTTGGTCCGCACATGTTTCCACATATTTGTGCTTTTGAGGTTGCTGACATTTTTCCCTCTTTTGACTCTCTGATGACACAGCTTGCATTTGACAAAGCAAATGTCATCTGCAACTGTGTCAAAAAAGGACCACGCACTGCAAGTCTTGGGAGCGACCGTTTTGCCTTTTGAAAGAGGAATGCTCCTAACGGGTGCCGAAGTGGAGGCTACAGGCAACCAAGTCTGCCCCGTCCCTCTCCCTCCTGTTTTGGCCGTTTGGGGAATCTCATCCTCAGAGCTACTCCCACCACCTTCCTGTTCCTCACGCCATGATGGTTCAAGGACCTCATCATCTACACTCCCCTCTTCAAACACCTGCTTTTCCTGGGTTGTCTCGCCAGCACCGTACGCACCAGAAAGTGGCACCTGAGTCTCGTCAACATCTGATGCGTACTGAGGTGTGCTGACCATAGGCACTGACCTACCCGCCTCTTGAGATTCCGAGGGACAAAGAAGTTGCGCATCACTGCATACTCCCTCTTCTTCACATTCTTGAATGCTGCTTGGCTGGCCCCCCTCTTTCCAAGTCAACAGATTCAGAGAACAGAAGTAGAGACTGTGATGGCTAATGTCCAGGGCAGCACGGTGGCTCAGTGGTTAGCGCTGCAGCCTTGCAGCGCTGGAGTCCTGGGTTCGAATCCCATCTAGGACAACATCTGCAAGGAGTTTGTATGTTCTCCCCGTGTTTGCGTGGGTTTCCTCCGGGCACTCCGGTTTCCTCCCACACTCCAAAGACATACTGATAGGGAATTTAGATTGTGAGCCCCATCGGGGACAGTGATGAAAATGTGTGCAAACTGTAAAGCGCTGCGGAATATGTTAGCGCTATATAAAAATAAAGATTATTATTAGGGCTCTCTGACTGCCTGGGCACTTTGGCATGTGGTGAAGAGACAGATGGTTGCTCTTCGGTGCTCTGGCCCTGAGAGGACATGGAAGTCATTGAAGTCGATGCGTTAGCTGCCATCCGACAACGGCTTCAATTTGTTCCTTCCGCAGCAGTGGGGTACGGCGAGGTCCTACAAAGCTGCGCATAAAGGACTGTTGCCTGCTAAAACTGGGGGATGCTGACTCACTGGTGCCCGCAGCAGGCACAGAATCCCCACGTCCTCTCCCTACAGAATCCCCACATCCTCTCCCTGCTGAAACTCCACGCCCACACCCACGTGCCTTACTCCATCTTGCTAGACTGATAAAGATAGGCAGAAAAGTACAAAGTGCGGGCGTAGTATGCTTATTCCTGAACAGCTGGTAACAGGTATAAGAAACACTAATTTTATGAAGTGTGTGTGGACTACACTTTAATAGGAGCTAATGTGGCCTACACAACTGTCAAATGTAGTGAACTTTATTTTGTTTGTTTTTTGAAAAAAAACTAAAAGGATATGACCAAAGATTTGAAAGTGATAGTATCACAAACTTTTTGGAGCTATTACAATGCAGGAAGGTAACCTACAATGCAAAAGATGAGGCTCCAAAAAAATTGGGTAATACTAATCTGGCTGCAGCTGAAGGGCACAAGCCAGAAAAAAGGCTCCTCTATCTACTCCTATATAGTGTTTGCAATCAACCAATGTAGATGGATATGGATGGATGCACACTAATAGGAGAATAAAAAATGAGCTGCAATAAAAGAAAAACGTGTGAAGCAGTGACGCACGCTGAGCGGCCTACAACCAGACGTAGCTGCAGGACACACTACTCAGCATGAGCTGCACTCACACACAGTCAGAGACCTCTCAGACAGCCGTGAACAGTGCAGATAAGTGGGCACTAGCATTGAAAGGCTGCAGAAAGGCTCCGCTGTCTACTATTAGTGTTTGCAACCAACCTATATGGATACGGATGGAAGCACACTAGATAGAATTTATGAAAAATAAGCAGCAATAAAAGAAAAATATGTATGAGGCAGTGACACACGCTGGGCGGCCTACAACCAGACGTGGCTGAAGGACCCACTACACAGCGTGAGCTGCACTCACACAGCCCTTGCAGACAGCTGAGAACACTGCTGCTAGGCAAAAGAAAGCTACAGTGGTGGTTTATGTAGCCTGGGTAAAGCACAATTTTTTTTGATAATCGCTATTTCTAACTGTCCCTCACAGTCTTCAACAGCAGCCTGTCCCTAACTGAATTCACAGTAGAGTGAACAGAAATGGCGGCGGCGGCTTTTATAGTGCATCATGACATCATTTCAGCAGCCAATCACAGCCATGCCAATAGTTAACATGCCTACATGCCTAACAGGATGTGCCCACACTTCTGAGGATTCCCATTGGCTGAATCAAATCGAGCGGGCTCATAGAATTATGGGAACTTCCGATTCCGGTATTCGATATGAAAAAAGTATAGGAACTCAGTATCGGAATTCCGATACAGTGAATATCGGCCGATACCCGATACTTGCGGTATCGGAATGCTCAACACTAGCGCTGTGTAGTTTCCTCCTCTGGCTCATCCTCATAGTCCTCCTCATCCTCCTCACTTGCTGTGTCCTGCCTGGACCTTTATGTGGTATCCACAGAGCTTTGTACCAACCGGGCCAATGAAGATTGCCTGGTTGGTGTAAGTGACTCATCATACTCCTCCTCCTCCAGAGAAACGTCATCCCTTAGTCCTTTAAGTGATGATTCTATAAGGCATATAAGGGGAATAGTCAGGCTGAGTAGGGCAGCATTCGTGCTCACCATCAGAGTGGAGTCCTCGAAGCACTTCAAAATGGTGCATATGTCCTTCATGGATGCCCATGTGGTTGTAAAGTGGGAGGGATGAGATGTCTGTCGCCTACTTTGCGCCTGCTGCAGCTGCAATTCCATAATTGCAGGTTGCTGCTCACACAACCTCCGCAGCATATACAAAGTCGAATTCCACCTGGTGGGGAGGTCAACAATGATGCGGTATTCGGGCAGGACCAATCTGCGCTGCATGGCTGAAAGGCGCGATGCAGCCATGCTTGAATGCCGCAAATGAGAGCACTCGTATAAGACTTTGTGCAGCAGCTCCTCAAGGTCAGGATAGTTCCTAAGGAAACTCTGCACCACCAAGTTTAGGACATGGGCAAGGCATGGAATGTGAGTCAGACCACCTAGGCCCAGAGCCGCGACCAGGTTTCGGCCGTTGTCACACACCACCATACCTGGCTGGAGGTTGAGCGGCACAAGCCACATGTCGCTCTGCTCCTTGAGCGTGTTCCACAGCTCGGTTTCAGTGTGGGTAACATCACCCAGATAAACCAATTTCAACATGGCCTGTTGATGTTTGGCCGATGCAGTGCTGAAATCGGTTGTTGTGGTACATCTGGGTGCAGGCAAGTCTGACGAGGAGCATGAGGAGGAGTCACTTTGTACGGAGGAGAGGCCTACAATCCGTGGAGTTGGCAGGACCCGTGCACTTGCACTGTCTACTTCAGTTCCAGGCTCAACTACATTTACCCAATTGGCGGTGATGGAAATGTAGCGTCCCTGGCTATGCTGACGGGTCCACGCGTCAGTGGTCAGGTGGACCTTGCTACTAACCGCATTTTGTAGCACATGCTGCTGCAGGGCGGGGACGGCTTGCCTGCTGAAGCAGAAGTGGCTAGGAACGCTGTATTGTGGGATTGCAAACTCCAACATATCGATAAAGGCTGGCTTGCTCACCAGCCAGAATGGTAGCATTTCCACTGCAAGCAGTTAGTCAATGCGAGAATTCATACCCTATGCTCGTGGGTGTTTTGCAGAGTATGGACGCCTTTTCTCCCACACCTGTGTGACAGATGGCTGCACACTGGATTGGGAGTGTGAGGATGCCAGCGATTGGGATGCTGACGAAGTACAGACAGTGTACCGCCGTACAACACTGCCTGCAGATGCACCCTGGCATTCTGGCGAGGAAGCGGGAGCAGCTGTTTGCGAGCTGGAGGAAGAGGTGGCCACTGTGGCTGAAGAGGTGGAAGGTGGGGGACCAGCTGCAGGTGGCGAATCATCTTGGGTGTGATGCTGCCACTCCACAGGGTGGCTCTTCCTGACATGCTTCAACATATTGGTGGTATTAAGGTTGCTGATGTTCTTCCCTCTCCGCACAGTTTGTCGACAAAGCTTGCATCTGACTACTTTAACGTCATCTGCAACTTGGTTAAAAAATGCCCATGCACCACAACTCTTGGGCGCACCCCTTGTGCTCTTTAAAAGAGCCCTGCTCCTAACACGTGCTGAAGTTGAGGGAGCCGACAACCAATTTTTCCCTCTTCCTCTCCCACATGGACGGCCACGCTGCGCCACACCTGCAAGCTCTTCCTCTGAGCTATCCCTACTTGCTTGCTGCCCCTCAGCATGCCATGATGGGTCAAGGACCTCGTCATCCAATACACTTTCGTCAGCAGAAACTGGCAGCTGAGCTCATCATCATCTGCTGACTGGGGTCTGGTCACTGTGAGCACTGGCCCACCCTCCACTTTTTCCTTAGACGAAGTGTGATATACACTGGGCCTGAAACAATACATCAGTGTCCAGAAGTGTGTAAGGACATTCCATTTCTCCCCAGTCCTATATAACATTTTTCACACCTGTCAAATTCAGCCTGTGATACAGTAGTGTGATATACAATGGGCCTGACACAATACATCAGTGTCCAGAAGTGGTAGGAGAATTAAATTCTCCCCTGTCCTATATAAACCTTGTACCTTGTTTTATAGTTCCATATAGTTGGTGGAATTTTGGGTACATTTTTCAAAAACATGAGGAAGTGTGGTGGAAGAGGCCGTGTTAGTGGGCAGGGGTTGCCAGCTGGTAATGATGGTGTTGGTGGTGGATCTGCTGGTTGTGGCAAAAGCAAAATAACACCTAATACAGGAGGTGTTGAGCCTGCGTCATCATCTGGGTCCACGAGGCCTCGAAGGCTCCCTTTTCAGGGAGTAGGTAAACCGCTTTTAAAGCCGGAGCTTCAGGAACAAGTTTCGGCCTACATTGCTGACTTGGCCTCCAGCTCTATCGCCTCCTCTTCTGAACTTTTAAAAAAATAAAAGCACTGAGTTGTCTTTGGAGGCTCATGGTCATGAACCACACCTTTTTTTGTGTCCTTCACCCCAACCAAAATTGAAGGATGCGGCAGGCCTCACTACAGATTACTCCATGGAGCTGTTTTCACATACAATGCCTGGGTTATCAAGTGAAATGGTGAACTACCCAGGCCAAGATGAATCTGACATGGAGTGCACTGATGCACAGCCACTGATAGATGATTCTGCTGATACATTCACTCAGAGCACGACATTGTCCTCGCAGTGTACTGAGCAAGATTCTGACCCTGATGAGACTCAGGTGCCCCTTCCCACCGTACACCACCGTACACGATGACACAGAGGAAGGTGCACATGACATTGAAGAGGAGGTGATGGATGACCCAGTTGTTGACCCAGATTGGCATCCATTAGGGGAAGAGGGTGCCACTGCCAATAGCTCAGAAGAGGAGGAGGAGCATCCTCAGCAGGCATCGACATCGCAACAGCTGTTATCTGGCAGGCACGGAGCAGTCCAAAAACGGGTTACAAAAAGCCAAAGAGTTGCTGGACTGCTTGGCCAGACGGTCAAAATAGCACAGCGTGCCAGGTCGCAAAATGTCTTCCATACTAGGAAGAGTGCAGTGTGGCACTTTTTTGAACAAAATCCTAATGATCAGGCAAAGGTTATCTGTAAGAAGTGCGCAAAGACCTTTAGCCGAGGGAAAAATCTGAAAAATTTGAATACCAGTTGCATGCTTAGACTTTTAACCACCATACACTTGCAAGCATGCATGGAACAACAAACCTCAAGTACCACATGTGCAAATGCTCCCAAAGAAGGTAGTCAGCAACGCTACATTGCTTCCCCCACTGTCAGCCCACCGATTAGCACAGCAGCAAATATTGAGGTGTCGTTGCAAGGCCAAAGCTGTCAGGGAATCACAATGTTATATCAACGAAAGACTGAATCTAGGCCATCAGAAAGAACACCAACTCCATCACCATCATCAACCCTCTCTCAGTCCACCCTGTCCACCGCTAGTTCCACCATAGGCAGCTCTCAAGTCCAGCTCACCCTGCCAGAGACTATGAGTAGGACAAGAAAGTGCTCATCCTCTCATCCACGTACACCGGGTTTGAACGCCCACATTGCCAAACTAATCTCGTTAGAGATGATGCCCTATCGGTTGGTGGAAAGCGCAGCTTTCTGCGAACTCATGGCCTACACAGTACCACGCTATGAATTACCCAGTCGCCACTTCTTTTCTCGCAAAGCCATCCCAGCCCTCCACCTTCATGTGAAGGACCGCATTGTCCATGCACTCAAGCAATCAGTGAGTGGAAAGGTGCACCTCACAACTGATGCATGGTCCAGTAGGCATGGCCAGGGCTGTTACGTGTCCATCACTGCGCACTGGGTTAATGTGGTGGATGCAGGGTCCACAGGGGACAGCGTTGGTGGGACAGTGCTGCCTTACCCACGGTATAGGAAAGAGTTGGCTGTTGGCGTTCGACCTTCCTACTCCTCCAGAAACGAAAGCTCGTCCCCAGAGCGCAGTCGCAGCAGCACTCCATCCGCAGCTGCCAGTGTTGCACACGAGGTGCCCCCCAATCAATCAGCTAATGGAAAGCATCAGTAGGCTGTGTTGAAGATGCTGTGTTTGGGCGACAGACACACCGCGGAGGTACTGGCCGACTACTTTCAGCAACAAACTGAGTCATGGCTGGGCAGTATACATCTTGAGGCAAGCAAGGTAGTTAGTGATAACGGCCATAATTTTGTGGCAGCCATAGCCCTTTCAAAACTCAGATACATACCTTGCTTGGCTCACACCTTGAACCTGGTGGTGCAGTGCTTCCTCAATAATTTTCCGGAGTTAACAGGCCTGCTCCAGAAGGTTCGGAAACTGTGCTCGCACATCCGCCGATCGCTTGTACACTCCAGTCGTATGCAGAAGCTGCAGCGATTGCTACACCTTCCCAAGCACCGGCTAATTATCGACGTTGCAACAAGGTGGAACTCCACCCTACACATGGTTGAGCGGCTGTGCGAACAGAGGCAGGCCATAATGCATTTGTGGGAGGATACCTGGACAGGCACTTTGAAGCCAGACATGGAGTTGACAGGTGTGCAGTGGTCAAAGCTGAAAGACCTCTGTAAAGTCCTTCAGTATTTTGAGGAATGCTCACTGCTGGCAAGCTCAGACAATGCCATCATAAGCATGACCATCCCACTTATGCGTCTGCTCATGCAAACTTTGACGCACATTAAGGAGCAGGCGTCTGCAGCCGAGGTTGACGAGGAGGAAGAGGAGGAGGGAATCATTGATGACAGTCAGCCATTGTCTGCTCCGGGACCTCTCCTGGACGAGGTGGAGGAAGAAGAGGAAGAGGAGGAGGAGGGTGATGATGGGGATGATTATTTTGGGGAGGAGGATGCTTCTCATGTGTCCAGAGAAAATGTTGGCTTGGCAAGGTCTGGTACAGGGTTTGTGCGTGACTGGAGGGATGTGGATTTGCCAGAAAGTGCTCCTCCACCCAGCAGTCGCACTACATCATTGACACCGGGAACATTGGCCCACATGTCAGATTATGCCTTGCAGATCCTAAAAAGGGACCCCCGCATTGCCAAAATGATAAATGACGACTACTGGTTGGCCAGCATCCTGGATCCACGCTATAAAGGCAAATTCCAAAACATCATGCCACAGGAGAACCTTGACCTAATATTGGCTAACAAACAAGCAACTCTGGTAAACAGGTTGGTTGAGGCATTCCCAGCACACAGCAGCGGTGATGGTTCTCACACGAGCTGTAGGGGCAGGGGGCAGCTTGGAAGAGGTGTTCGTGGTGCACACATCAGAAGTGGCGTTGGAGACAGAGGTTTCATGACCATGTTGTGGACTGATTTTTGAAGTCCCACTCACACGACTGGTTATACTGCATCGATGGAAAATGACAGGAGACAGCACTGGTTACAAACAACTTTTCCTCCCATGTCGATGTTCTCCCTCACAGGTCTTTCCCCTTTGACTATTGGGCCGCTAAACTGGACACCTGGCCTGAATTGGCACAATATGCGTTACAGGAGCTCGCTTGCCCAGCTGCAAGTGTGCTATCGGAAAGAGTATTCAGTGCAGCTGGATCAATCCTGACAGAAAAAAGGACCCGTCTGTCAACCCAAAATGTGGATGATCTAACCTTCATTAAAATGAACCATGCATGGGTTTCCAAGGATTTTGTACCACCTTCCCCTGATGACACATAGGTTGACAGCAAAATGGCTTGCTTTGGTCCTCCTCTTCCTGGGACTTGACCAATTTCGCCTTTTGCATCAGCTGAATGTCCAACATCAACATAGACCACTTTGTAAACCTCCCTAACTGGGCTGCCTCCCCTTTCCCCCATGGCCGGGGTCACCACCTAGCGCTCGCAACCGTGCGAGTGCCGTTGCCCTGGATAGGTGGTTAGGCCGACTCTAGGGCGCGGGCACTGGCACAGGGTCCCTCATAGTGCAATCAAGTGTCTCTGACGGTGGTGGTGCACACCCGCCATCAGACACACTGCCGTACTATGAGGGGCCCAGTGCCAGTACCGATGCCCATGAGTGGGACCCCCTTGCTTGGGCAGGGCTCCAGTATTTGCAATCTTTACCTCTCCCTGCTCCTCCGCTGTGTAGTCTGGGCTGTCAAATCCATACTGGGCCTGACACCGTCTGAGCCTGCCTCCTGATCTATAGACATATATTTTTAATGTGTAAACTATGCTATCCATACATGTTATCCGGTGATACGGTACCCTTTCTCACCTTTGTGCAATCATGTGTAATCCATACTGGGCCTGAGAACGGCTGGCGAACTGTTAAGCAATCTACAGCACCTGTCGTTTGCACACGTAAGTTTTTCATTTTTTGAGGAATGACGGTTAGGCCTAATTCTGGAACTGCTGTTGACCTGCACTTACTGGGAAATCATCATTCGCGGGTAATAATTGTAATCCCAGATCCCCATCACTAACGGTGCTCAGCGGGTTATCTGCACCTGTAAGCGACACACGCTGGCCCTTTCAGTGTAGCGCGCATGCAGCCATGGACATGTAAAGGCATGACACACCAGTTATTGGCCAATCTCGCGTGCCAGAGCGTCGCGTGTCCCTCTAGTAAGCTGGACGCGGACCGCGGGGGCATGACGGAGTCTCGTGCGTTAACGGAATTAAGCTTGCAATGTGTGCATCTTTTCGGTTGCTGGATGGTTGAGGTTGCCCGTGTTAAGTCAAATTACGCTGCATGCTCCACTCCTGGTGGTGCCCTTCTGGAAATTCCTTTAAGGTTCAGCTTTGCAACCATACTGCCCACGAAAAACAAACATTTTGCCTTCATGGACGCTGTTTGGAGGGTCGTGACTCGTGGGAATAACGCAGCCCAATCAGTTAACCTGCTAGAGAGATCCTTCGTTGCTCCCAAGCATGACATCACACTCCCTAGGAGGAAGGTAATGCCACTGTGGCGACCGTACTCCGGGGTGGCGCCACAAGTGCACTGATGCCCAGCCTCTGCTCGATGATTCTGCTGGTACATTGATCCAGACCACTACATTCCCCTCGCACTCTACACAGCCTGAATCTGACCCTGAGGAAACTCAGGTTACCCTTCCCATATACTGTTCCACCTTACATGGTGACAAAGAGGAAGCTGCAGATGAAAGTGCAGGTTTGGCCCACCCGCCGTCAGACACACCGCCGTACTATCAAGGGCCCTGTGCCAGTGCCGTCACCAATGAGTGGGCCCCCCCTGCTTGTTCAGGATCACAGCACTTGCAAGTTTGAAATACTTACCTCTCCCTGCTCCACCGCCATGACGTCTTCCGCGTTTCCTGACAGTGATATTCTGATCAGAGAGCGCAATGACATCACGTCTGTCCGCCCTCTGCCTAAACAGCCAAGTGCAGTGAGATGGAAGATGGGGACGACGAGGAGTCCAAACTAGTACAGGGATTCCCTAGCGAGGAGACTTATTTCATTGTTTTCAATGTTGGGACAGCAATTTTTGGGGAGCACTATACTCTGGAGAATGATAGATGGGGCCCACCATACACTGGAATATTCCAAAGGTGGACATCAGACACTGGAGCAGCATTTACAGGGCCCATTATACACTAGAGCATTAGAAATGGGGCCCATTATGTATGGAGCACTATTTGGGCCCATAAGACAGTGGAGCTTCATCCATGGGGACCAACATATACTGTAGCATTATGTGGAGCTCATCATATACTGTTTCAAACATTATATGGGACCAATGATTCTGTATGGAGAAATAGATGGGCCTCATTACTCTGTATAGGGCACTATGCGGTGGCCATAATACTGTATGGAGTAATATACTGTCCGTTTTTGGAGCTATGGGAGAATTTAAAATGGATATCAGTCATGAGATGTAAAAAGTTAAGTATTTTTCATTGTACTATACCACTATTTCTCTGCCGTATCGGAGCATCATGAGTTGTGGCATGTGTTAAAGGGGCGCTCTTTGACCCAGGGCATATGAAAACCTGGAGCCAGCCCTACCCCCCCACAACTTTAGCCAAATAACCCACATTTTTCAGTGCGTAACTAGTGTTATGAAGTAAATAAAGGGTGACAAGCTTCAGTAATAAGAATTTATGCTTTTGGCATTCAAATGGGCACTGTAAGTGTGTTTCCTGTTCTCCTCTCACTGCCGAATTTTCTTCCCCATTGACTTACATTGGGTTTCGTGTTTCAGTCGGACCCCCGACTTTTCCCTATAGTCGGCCGATTTCGTTCTACCCGACTTTTGCGAAAGTTGGGTTTCGCGAAACTCAACTCGACCCGAAAAAAGGCAAAGTCGCTCATCTCTAAGCAGCACCCATCTGCTTCTTCACCGCCCACTAAATTGCCCCAGACATTCAGAGGGCCAGGAGCCAACCTTAATCCTCTTCTCAGAATCTGTTGGCTTGGAATCTGTGTGCCAGCCAGACAGCATTCCTGCAGCTGATGAAGAGGTAGTGAGCTCAGATGCGCAACCACTATGTGCGTCTGAGGAAGAAGTGGAGGGTGGGCCAGTGCCCACAGTGACCAGACTCCAGTCAGCAGATGATGATGAAACTCAGCTGCCAGTTTCTGCTGACGAAAGTGTATTGGATGACGAGGTCCTTGACCCATCATGGCATGCTGAGGGGCAGCAAGCAAGTAGGGATAGCTCAGAGGAAGAGCTTGCAGGTGTGGCACAGCGTGGCCGTCCATGTGGGAGAGGAAGAGGGAAAAATTGGTTGTCGGCTCCCTCAACTTCAGCACGTGTTAGGAGCAGGGCTCTTTTAAAGAGCACAAGGGGTGCGCCCAAGAGTTGTGGTGCATGGGCATTTTTCAACCAAGTTGCAGATGACGTTACAGTAGTCAGATGCAAGCTTTGTCGACAAACTGTGTGGAGAGGGAAGAACGTCAGCAACCTTAATACCACCAATATGTTGAAGCATGTCAGGAAGAGGCACCCTGTGGAGTGGCAGCATCACACCCAAGATGATTCGCCACCTGCAGCTGGTCCCCTACCTTCTACCTCTTCAGCCACAGTGGCCACCTCTTCCTCCAGCTCGCAAAAAGCTGCTCCCGCTTCCTCGCCAGAATGCCAGGGTGCATCTGCAGGCAGTGTTGTACGGCGGCACACTGTCTGTACTTCGTCAGCATCAGCATCCCAATCGCTGGCATCCTCACACTCCCAATCCAGTGTGCAGCCATCTGTCACACAGGTGTGGGAGAAAAGGTGCCCATACTCGGCAAAACACCAACGAGCATAGGGCATGAATTCTCGCATTGCCTAACTGCTTGCAGTGGAAATGCAGCCAGCCTTTATCGATATGTTGGGGTTTGCAATCCCACAATACAGTGTTCCTAGCCACTTCTGCTTCAGCAGGCAAGCCGTCTCCGCCCTGCAGCAGCATGTGGAGCGCAAAATTAAGCATGCGCTACAAAATGCAGTTAGTAGCAAGGTCCACCTGACC